>NC_069504.1:448260270-448525270 GCF_027579735.1 Bombina bombina | reverse complement strand
TACCCAAGATGTGGAAGGAAAACAGCTATTTCCGCTGAGAAATGAAATCCAAAAAAATAATTGTTTTCTTAAAAATTAAAAAAAATTAAATCATAGGCACTAGAATCAAACTGAGACAGCTGCCTGAAGAACCTTTCTACCAAAAGCTGCTTCCAAAGAAGCAGAAACGTCAAAATGGTAAAATTTTGTAAAGGTATGCAAAGAGGACCAAGTGGCTGCTTTGCAGATTTGAACAACTGAAGCTTCATTCTTGAAAGCCCAAGATGTGGCAACTGATCTTGTAGAATGAGCTGTTATTCTCTGAGGCGGAGACTGCCCTGCCTACAAATAAGCTTTATAAATCAGAAGTTTCAACCAAGATGCCAAAGAAATGGCAGAGGCTTTCTGACCTTTTCTCAAACAGAAAAAATAACAAATAGACTAGAATTCTTTCTGAAATCTTTAGTAGCATCAATAATCATAATATTTCAAAGCTCTTACCATATCCAAAGTATGTAAAGATCTTTCAAGAGTATTCTTAGGATTAGGACACAAGGGAGGAAAAATAATTTCCCTATAAATGTTGTTAGAATTTACAACTTTAGGCAAAAATTTAAACAAACTCCGCAAAACAGCTTTATCTTTATGGAAAATCAGATAAGGAGACTCGCAAGAGAGAGCAGACAATTCAGAAACTCTTCTAGCAGAAGAGATAGCCAAGAGAAATAACACTTTCTGAGAATGCATAGGCTCAAAAGGAGGAGCCTGCAAAGTCTTTAATACCAAATATACGGCTAGATTTAGAGTTTTGTCGGTAACGACCCGCGTAGCTAACGCTGGCTTTTTTCTGGCCGCACCTTTAAAATAACTCTGGTATTGAGAGTCCACAGGATGGCTGCGTTAGGCTCCAAAAAAGGAGCGTAGAGCATATTTAACGCAACTTCAACTCTCGATACCAGAGTTGCTTACGGACGCGGCCAGCCTCAAAAACGTGCTCGTGCACGATTCCCCCATAGAAAACAATGGGGCTGTTTGAGCTGAAAAAAAACCTAACACCTGCAAAAAAGCCGCGTTCAGCTCCTAACGCAGCCCCATTGTTTGCTATGGGGAAACACTTCCTACGTCTGCACCTAACACTCTAACATGTATCCCGAGTCTAAACACCCCTAACCTTACACTTATTAACCCCTAATCTGCTGCCCCCGCTATCGCTGACCCCTGCATATTATTATTAACCCCTAATCTGCCGCTTCGTAAACCGACGCTACTTACATTATCCCTATGTACCCCTAATCTGCTGCCCCTAACACCGCCGACCCCTATATTATATTTATTAACCCCTAATCTGCCCCCCACAACGTCGCCTCCACCTGCCTACACTTATTAACCTCTAATCTGCTGAGCGGACCGCACCGCTATTATAATAAAGTTATTAACCCCTAATCCGCCTCACTAACCCTATAATAAATAGTATTAACCCCTAATCTGCCCTCCCTAACATCTCTGACACCTAACTTCAAACATTAACCCCTAATCTGCCGACTGGAGCTCACAGCTATTCTAATAAATGTATTAACCCCTAAACCTAAGTCTAACCCTAACACTAACACCCCCCTAAATTAAATATAATTTAAATCTAACGAAATTAATTAACTCTTATTAAATAAATTATTCCTATTTAAAGCTAAATACTTACCTGTAAAATAAATCCTAATATAGCTACAATATAAATTATAATTATATTATAGCTATTTTAGGATTTATATTTATTTTACAGCTGACTTTGTATTTATTTTAACCAGGTACAATAGCTATTAAATAGTTAAGAACTATTTAATAGTTACCTAGTTAAAATAATTACAAAATTACCTGTAAAATAAATCCTAACCTAAGTTACAATTAAACCTAACACTACACTATCAATAAATTAATTAAATAAAATACCTACAATTACCTACAATTAAACCTAACACTACACTATCAATACATTAATTAAATACAATATCTACAAATAAATACAATGAAATAAACTAACTAAAGTACAAAAAATAAAAAAGAACTAAGTTACAAAAAATAAAAAAATATTTACAAACATCAGAAAAATATTACAACAATTTTAAACTAATTACACCTACTCTAAGCCCCCTAATAAAATAACAAAGACCCCCAAAATAAAAAATGCCCTACCCTATTCTAAATTACAAAAGTTCAAAGCTCTTTTACCTTACCAGCCCTGAACAGGGCCCTTTGCGGGGCATGCCCCAAGAAATTCAGCTCTTTTTCCTGTAAAAAAACACATACAATACCCCCCCCAACATTACAACCCACCACCCACATACCCCTAATCTAACCCAAAGCCCCCTTAAATAAACCGAACACTAAGCCCCTGAAGATCTTCCTACCTTATCTTCACCATACCAGGTTCACCGATCGATCCAGAAGAGCTCCTCCGATGTTCTGATCCAAGCCCAAGCAGGGGGCTGAAGATGTCCATGATCCGGCTGAAGTCATCATCCAATCTGAATTAAGGTAGGAAAATTCTGATTGGCTGATGGAATCAGCCAATCAGAATCAAGTTCAATCCGATTGCCCGATCCGATCAGCCAATCAGATTGAGCTCGCATTCTATTGGCTGATCGGATCAGCCAATCGGATTGAACTTGATTCTGATTGGCTGATTCCATCAACCAATCAGAATTTTCCTACCATAATTCCGATTGGCTGATAGAATCCTATCAGCCAATCGGAATTCGAGGGACGCCATCTTGGATGACGTCCCTTAAAGGAGCCTTCATTCGTCGGTAGTCCGTCGGGCCAGCAGGATGTTCCGGAGGTCTGCAAGATGGATCCGGAAGACAGAAGATTGAAGATGCCGTTTATAGAAGACTTCAGCCGGATCATGGACCTCTTCAGCTCCCGCTTGGATGATGACTTCAGCCGGATCATGGACCTCTTCAGCTCCCGCTTGGATGATGACTTCAGCCGGATCATGGACATCTTCAGCCCCCTGCTTGGGCTTGGATCAGGACATCGGAGGAGCTCTTCTGGATCGATCGGTGAACCTGGTATGGTGAAGATAAGGTAGGAAGATCTTCAGGGGCTCAGGAAAAAGAGCTGAATTTCTTGGGGCATGCCCCGCAAAGGGCCCTGTTCAGGGCTGGTAAGGTAAAAGAGCTTTGAACTTTTGTAATTTAGAATAGGGTAGGGCATTTTTTATTTTGGGGGTCTTTGTTATTTTATTAGGGGGCTTAGAGTAGGTGTAATTAGTTTAAAATTGTTGTAATATTTTTCTGATGTTTGTAAATATTTTTTTATTTTTTGTAACTTAGTTCTTTTTTATTTTTTGTACTTTAGTTAGTTTATTTCATTGTATTTATTTGTAGATATTGTATTTAATTAATGTATTGATAGTGTAGTGTTAGGTTTAATTGTAGGTAATTGTAGGTATTTTATTTAATTAATTTATTGATAGTGTAGTGTTAGGTTTAATTTTAACTTAGGTTAGGATTTATTTTACAGGTAATTTTGTAATTATTTTAACTAGGTAACTATTAAATAGTTCTTAACTATTTAATAGCTATTGTACCTGGTTAAAATAAATACAAAGTTACCTGTAAAATAAATATAAATCCTAAAATAGCTATAATATAATTATAATTTATATTGTAGCTATATTAGGATTTATTTTACAGGTAAGTATTTAGCTTTAAATAGGAATAATTTATTTAATAAGAGTTAATTAATTTCGTTAGATTTAAATTATATTTAACTTAGGGGGGTGTTAGTGTTAGGGTTAGACTTAGCTTTAGGGGTTAATACATTTATTAGAATAGCGGTGAGCTCCAGTCGGCAGATTAGGGGTTAATGTTTGAAGTTAGGTGTCGGCGATGTTAGGGAGGGCAGATTAGGGGTTAATACTATTTATTATAGGGTTAGTGAGGCGGAATAGGGGTTAATAACTTTATTATAGTAGCGGTGCGGTCCGCTCGGCAGATTAGGGGTTAATAAGTGTAGGCAGGTGGAGGCGACGTTGAGGGGGGCAGTTAGGGGTTAATAAATATAATATAGGGGTCGGCGATGTTAGGGGCAGCAGATTAGGGGTACATAGCTATAATGTAGGTGGCGGCTCTTTGCGGTCAGCAGATTAGGCGTTAATTATTGTAGGTAGGTGGCGGCGACGTTGTGGGTGGCAGGTTAGGGGTTAATAAATATAATATAGGGGTCGGCGGTGTTAGGGGCAGCAGATTAGGGGTACATAAGGATAACGTAGGTGGCGGTCGGCAGATTAGGGGTTAAAAAAATTTAATCGAGTGGCGGTGATGTGGGGGGACCTCGGTTTAGGGGTACATAGGTAGTTTATGGGTGTTAGTGTACTTTAGAGCACAGTAGTTAAGAGCTTTATGAACCGGCGTTAGCCCAGAAAGCTCTTAACTACTGACTTTTTTCTGCGGCTGGAGTTTTGTCGTTAGAATTCTAACGCTCACTTCAGCCACGACTCTAAATACCGGAGTTAGAAAGATCCCATTGAAAAGATAGGATACGCAATTGACGTAAGGGGATCTGCGGAATGGAAAAGTCGCGGCTGAAAAGTGAGCGTCAGACCCTTTTTTGACTGACTCCAAATACCGGCGGTAGCCTAAAACCAGCGTTAGGAGCCTCTAACGCTGGTTTTCACGGCTACCGCCAAACTCCAAATCTAGGCCTTAGACTCCAAAGGAGGATAAATAGATTTAATAACAGGTTTGATATGAGTCAAAGCCTGTACGAAACAGTGAACATCGGGAAGATTAGCAATCTTTCTATGAAATAAAACAGAAAGAGCAGAGATCTGTCCTTTCAAAGTATTGGCAGACAAACCTTTATCCAAATCATCCTGAAGTAACTGTAGAATCCTAGGAATTCTAAAAGAATGCCAAGAATAATCATGAGTGGAACACCATGAAATATAGGTTTTCCAAACCTTGTGATACATTTTCCTTGAAACAGGTTTACAAGCCTGTATCATAGTGTTAATCACAGTCAGAGAAACCTCTATCATTAAGGACTAAGCGTTCAATATCCATGCCTTCAAATTTAGAGGTTTGAGATCCGGATGGAAAAAACGTGTCTTGAGACAGAAGGTCTGGTCTTAGAGGAAGTGACCAAGGTTGGCAACTGGACATTCAGACAAGGTCCACATACCAGAAACTGTGAGGCCATGCTGGTGCTATCAGAAACACATAAGATTGTACCATTATTATTTTTGAGATCACTCTTGGAAGAAGAACCAGAGGTGGAAAAATGTTAGCAGGTTGGTAAAACCATGGAACTGTTAGAGCATCCATCAATTCCGCCTGAGGATCCCTGGACCTGGAGAGGTATCTGGGAAGTTTCTTGTTTAGACGGGAGGCCATCAGATCTATGTCTGGAAGACCCCACATCTGTACAATCTGATAGAACACATCTGGATGGAGAGACCAATCCCCCAGATGTAAAGTCTGACGGCTGAGATATTGTCCAATTGTCTACACCTGGTATATGAATCGCAGTGATTTAGACAAGAGTTGGATTCCGCCCAAAAAAGTATTAGAGATACTTCTTTCATTGCTAGAGGACTGTGAGTCCCCTTGATGATTTGCATATGCCACTTTTGTGACATTGTCTGTTTGAAACTGAATATACAATTCTCTCTTTAATAGAGGCCAAGTCTGAAGAGCTCTGAAAATAGCATAGAGTTCTAGGATATTGATTGGTAACCTCGCCTCTCGAGGAGTCAGAGACCCCCAAACAGCTCCCCAACCTGTGAGACTTGCATCTGTTGTGATCACAGTCCAGGTAGGGCAAACAAAGGAGGCCCCTTGAACAATAAGGTGATGGTTTAACTGCAAAGTCAGAGAGAGTTGAGTGTTGGGATTTAAGCATATCAGTTGTGATATATGAGTATAATCCCTGCACCATTTATGCAACATGCAAAGCTGTAGAGGTCTCATATGAAAACGAGCAAAAGGGATTGTGTCCGATGCTGCAATCCTAAAATCTAAAACTTCCATGCACATAGCCACTGAAGGGAATGATAGAGACTGAAGGTTTAGACAAGCTGAAACCAATCTCAAACGTCTCTTTTCTGTTAGGGATAGAGTCATGGACACTGACTCTATCTGGAAACCTAAAAAGGTGGCCTTTTTCTGAGGAATCAAGAAACTCTTTGGTAAATTGATCCTCCAACCATGTCTTAGAAGAAACAACAGAAGTTGTTTCATGTGAGATTCTGCTAAATGAAAAGATTGAGCTAGTACCAAGATATCGTCCAAATAAGGAAACACCGCAATACCCTGCTCTCTGATTACAGATAGAAGGGCGCATAGAACTTTTGAGAATATTCTTTGTGCTGTTGCAAGGCCAAACGGAAGAGCGACAAATTGGTAATGCTTGTTTAGAAAAGCGAATCTCAGAAATCGATAGTGATCTGGATGAATCTGAAGGTGAAGGTAAGTGTCCTGTAAGTCTATTGTGGACATGAAGTGACCTTGCTGAACAAAAGGCAGAATAGTCCAGAAATGTATCACAGTTATAACAAATCTGACCACTTCCTTAATATTATTTTTCTATATAACCAAAACTAACAATATACCATAACAGAATATGCAATAGAAAGCAAACCAATTTAGATCCTAAACCCAACAAAGAGTTTCTTGAACACCCCCTCCTCCCCATTCCCTCACCCAGTCATCCCGTGTTACACCCCCTTTCTTCTAACAATGACATTGTTAATAAAATTTTGATGTAATGTGTATTACATTGTTTCATATTGCTTGTATTTCTATTCCCGATATTACATCATGTTGAATGTTTATGTATATTCCCATGTAATAGGTTCTCATCATTTTCATCATTTCAAACCAATAAAAATGATTGAAACATAAAAGGCAGAATAGTCCTTATAGTCACCATACTGAAACTAAAAGTTTTCAGATCCAAAATTGTGCTGAAAGAATTTTCCTTCTTTGGTACAATGAATAGATTTGAATAAAACCCCAATCCTTGTTCCTGCTGTGGAACTGGGACAATTACCACTGAAAGTTCTAGATCTGAAACACATTTCAGAAAGGCTTGAGCTTTTTTTTTTTTGCGAAGATATACATGTACGTTTATGCTTGCTCTTCAACAACAACCCAACAAAGGAAATTTCTATCTCTGTTTGCAGTCATAACAACATATCAAAGGATAATATTCTTCTGATTACATTCCTAACAAAATTCCTCTGACAAAAATAATATTCACTTATTTATATTCATCACAGAATTCATCTACAAATAATCATCTGTTTATAATCAAACCAACAACTCTTCTAGAAGAAGAGGTAATTATCTGTTTACCAACATAACCGCATTCAGTTATATATAACATAAATAATTATACTTATCGCAGAATTCAACTGTAAGAAATGATAACATTCAATTATAAATTATAAAAGAGAAAGGAAAGAAAAAAAAAAGGGAAAAAGGGGGGGGGGAGAAGACCCCCTCGCCCCGCCGATCCAACCTTCCTACTCTAATCTAGCCAAAAACTGGGGTATATACCCCACATGATGGCCAAAATGAGAAATTCTGATTTTTTGAAACTTCTCCCCAATTGCTTCTGTGTAGCATCCGGTAGTGACAAAATCACTCTACCCCATTTATAAAAAAAATGTTCTACCCATATCTTCTGGAGCGATGACAAATCATAGATTTCAATACTTATTTGAGTAAGGATTCTATTTGTAAATTCCTTAAAACTAGGTGTTACCTTCACTTTCCATGATCTAAATATCATGTATTTACCAAGTAGGATTCCTGTGTTTATTAAATCCTTGTTATCATCCCTCCTGAAACTTAAAAATATAATATCCAAAGCTTCTAAGACCACGTCTATATTTAGGAATCTGTTTAACCAAAAGTTAACTTTCTTCCAGAAATCTCTAATCTTGGGGCAAAACCACAAACAATGCATTATATCTGCTTTTGGGAAAGAACACCTTGAACAGTTAACATTACTATTTGTGGACCATCTAGCTAAGTCTGCCGGGGTAATGTAAGAATTGTTTATTAGATGCATATGTGATTCTCTCCAAGCCTGAGATTTCGTAGTTTCTAAAAGGATTTTATAACTCTGCAATAAATCCTCTGTTGAGAGTTCCAGAAAATTATATCCCCAGGTATCCTTACATCTATTTAAATTTACTATACCCTGTTTATTCAACAGGATATTATACCAAATGGCCAAATCTGTCATCCCTGCTCTGTACAACCTTATTCCATCCTCTAACTCTTTTAATGACCACTCATCATTATTCTCTGCAACCAGCTTTGAATAAAACTTCCTTATTTGTAGATAAGCAAAAAAATTAGATTTTGGTAAATCAAAGTCTATACGGAGTTCAGAGAAAGCTTTCATCAACCCCAAAATAGGATCTTGTAACTGATATAGGTATATCAAACCCTTCTGTTTCCACAAGTTAAACGTGCTCGTAACCGCACTCGGGGCGAAACCCACATTGCCACTAATCATTCTGTATTTAGATAATGCAGTATTGACCTGTAGCACATTTGCAGCTTTCTGCCATGCCAGAATGATATTGTATATTGTTTTCCTTTTCTTGATTCCCAAAGGTATTTCCTTCCCCTTCGTATGAAGGAGCCCTGACAATAATAAAGGCTGAACTAGCTCCATCTCTAACTTTGTGTATGTTACTATGTTAGATTCTGTTAACCAATCATTGGCTATCTTTATCAAAACTGACCAGTTATAATATTTCAAATTGGGGAATCCCAATCCGCCCATTTCTTTATTACCCATTAACCTGCTACGTGCAGTCCTAACCTTTTTTCTCCCCCAGAGAAATTGCTTGCAATGAGTGTGAAATCTATTAAGGTCCTTCTCACAGATCAATAAAGGTTGATTCTGACATAAAAAAAAGACTTTAGGTAGAAGGATCATTTTAATTAAATGAATTTTAGTCGATAAAGACAGCATAAAATGCTCCCAGTTCTTTAATTTTTGAGATAAGGAGCGCCAAAGCGGTTCAAAATTAATCTTATACCATTCTAAAGGATTTCTGGACAAAAGAATACCCAGATATTTCATCTGAGAATGCACTTCTTTAAATGGTGTATCCCTCACACTCTCCATATTTTTACATGACCATAGAATTTCTGATTTAGCTTGAGCTTTTACTAGGTTTTTGGTACATGGGTAAGAATGAATCTTCCCAAGGGAGGTTTTATTCTGAATCCTATTCGATACCCCTGAGAAATTATATTCTGAAGCTACTGATTTTAGAAAGAGTCTCTCCAAACTCTTTGAAAGAGCTTAACCCCTTAACGACCGAGGACGTGCAGGGTACGTCCTCAAAAAAAAGGCAGTTAATGCCTGAGAACGTACCCTGCACGTCCTCGGTGTGGAAAGCAGCTGGAAGCGATCCTGTTTGCTTCCAGCTGCTTTCCGGTTATTGCAGTGATGCCTCGATATGGAGGCATCCTGCAATAACCTTTTGAAGCCATCGGATGCAGAGAGAGCCACTCTGTGGCCCTCTCTGCACCGGAGATCGGTGGCTTCCTTCGTTGGTGGGTGGGAGCAGTACCGGGAGGCGGGTGGCGGCCATCGATGGCCCTGGAGATGTGGAGGGGGGCAGGATCGTGGGCGGGGATGCCCGGGGGCACGCACGGACGCGCGTGCGTGCACGGGAGGGCGGGGGGGGGGCGCGTGCACGGGGAGGGAGCGGGTGGGAACCGCTACACTACAGAAAAAGGCAATCAGTTAAAAAAATGTAAAAAAAAAAATACGATCAATGAGGTGGTGGGGGTTTGTGGTGGGGGGGGGGGTGGGGGGTGTTTGGGGAAGCTACACTACAGAAAAAAAAACACTAAGAAAAAAAAAAAAAAGCCCTTTTTTGTGCAAGCTGGGTACTGGCAGACAGCTGCCAGTACCCAAGATGGCCCCCAATAAGGCAGATAGGGAAGGGTTACAGAGCTGTTTTGGGGGGGATCAGGGAGGTTGGAGGCTAAGGGGGGTCCTACACAGCAGAAGAATTATTTTTTTATTTTTTTAAAAAACCTAAACCCCCCAAAAAGCTTTTATTTTAGTACTGGCAGACTTTCTGCCAGTACTTAAGATGGCGGGGACAATTGTGGGGTGGGGGAGGGAAGGGAGCTGTTTGGGAGGGATCAGGGGGTCTGATGTGTCAGGTGGGAGGCTGATCTCTACACTAAAGCTAAAATTAACCCTGCAAGCTCCCTACAAACTTCCTAATTAACCCCTTCACTGCTAGCCATAATACACGTGTGATGCGCAGCAGCATTTTGCGGCCTTCTAATTACCAGAAAGCAACGCCAAAGTCATATATATCTGCTATTTCTGAACAAAGGGGATCCCAGAGAAGCATTTACAACCATTTGTGCCATAATTGCACAAGCTGTTTGTAAATGATTTCAGTGAGAAACCTAAAATTGTGAAAAATTTAACATTTTTTTTTATTTCATCGCATTTGGCGGTGAAATGGTGGCATGAAATATACCAAAATGGGCCTAGATCAATACTTTGGGTTGTCTACTACACTACACTAAAGCTAAAATTAACCATACAAGCTCCCTACAAGCTCCCTAATTAACCTCTGCACTGCTGGGCATAATACACGTGTGGTGCGCAGCGGCATTTAGCGGCCTTCTAATTACCAAAAAGCAATGCCAAAGCCATATATGTCTGCTATTTCTGAACAAAGGGGATCCCAGAGAAGCATTTACAACCATTTGTGCCATAATTGCACAAGCTGTTTGTAAATAATTTCAGTGAGAAACCGAAAGTTTGTGAAAAAATTTGTGAAAAAGTGAACGATTTTTTGTATTTGATCGCATTTGGCGGTGAAATGGTGGCATGAAATATACCAAAATTGGCCTAGATCAATACTTTGGGATGTCTTCTAAAAAAAAATATATACATGTCCATTGATATTCAGGGATTCCTGAAAGATATTAGTGTTCCAATGTAACTAGCGCTAATTTTGAAAAAAAGTAGTTTGGAAATAGCAAAATGCTACTTGTATTTATGGCCCTATAGCTTTCAAAAAAAGCAAAGAACATGTAAATATTAGGTATTTCTAAACTCAGGACAAAATTTAGAAACTATTTAGCATGTTTTCTTTTTGGTGGTTGTAGATGTGTAACAGATTTTGGGGGTCAAAGTTAAAAAAAGTGTGGTTTTTTTCCATTTTTTCCTCATATTTTATAAAAATTTTTATAGTAAATTATAAGATATGATGAAAATAATGGTATTTTTAGAAAGTTAATTTAATGGCGAGAAAAACGGTATATAATATGTGTGGGTACAGTAAATGAGTAAGAGGGAAATTACAGCTAAACACAAACACTGCAAAAATGTAAAAATAGCCTTGGTCCCAAACGGACAGAAAATGGAAAAGTGCTGTGGTCATTAAGGGGTTAAAGGGACACTGTACCCAAAATGTTTCTTTCGTGATTCAGATTGAGGATGAAATTTTAAGCAACTTTCTAATTTACTCCTATTATCAAATTTTCTTCATTCTCTTGGTATCTTTATTTGAAATGCAAGAATGTAAGCTTAGATGCCGGCCCATTTTTGGTGAACAACCTGGGTTGTCCTTGCTGATTGGTGGATAAATTCATCCACCAATAAAAAATTGCTGTCCAGAGTACTGAAACCAAAAAAAAGCTTAGATGCCTTCTTTTTCAAATAATGATAGCAAGAGAACGAAGAAAAATTGATAATAGGAGTAAATTAGAAAGTTGCTTAAAATTGCATGCTCTTTCTGAATTACAAAAGAAAACATTTGGGTACAGTGTCCCTTTAAGTCTGCCCCCTACCAGAAGAACCGGCATGAGGGCTGCACTTTCATGTAGGTTTAGGGGCAGGATTTAGTTTCTTATAAAGCTTGGATTTATTCTAATTCGGAGATGGTCTCCAATTAGAGCCAGAGGCATTAGGGGAAGGAGTGGTTTTCTGTTCTCTATTCTGACGAAAAGGAACAAAAACAATTGGGAGCTTTAAATTTACCCTTACCCCCAGTAGCAGTGGAGATAATAGAATCCAATTGTGAACCAAAAATATTTTTACCTTGAAAAGAGAGAGATAGTAATCTAGTTTTAGACATCATGGCCTCTAGTTATGAAGCCATCTACTTACCTGCATTCGCCGGCCCAATACGCTCGCCTAAGCTCGCCTTACATCGCCGCCGCGGACCTGAATACTTTTGCCAAAGTTATCAAAAAAGCTGTCAAGAAGCCGTGCACCAAGTACGGAGCGATGAGCAGCGGACTGTTGTTAACTGACAGTCATCGATCTCGCTGCTCATCGGCTTCTTCGCAGCTTTCTTGATAGCCTGTCACTAAGCACCCACACTAAACTATACTGTTTTACCCCCTAAACCGCCGCTCTCGGAGCCCCCCGCAACTAAATAAACTTATTACCCCCTAAAACGCCGTCCTGGACCCCGTCGCAACTCCAATAAATGTATTAGCCCCTAAACCGCCGCTCCCGGACCCCGCCGCCACCTAAATTATACCTATTAACCCCTATCCTGCCCCCCACTACACCGCCGCCACCTATATTCAAGTTATTAACCCCTATCCTATGGATGCCGGACTAAATAAATTGTTTAACCCCTAAACTGCCGCACCCGGAGCCCACCGCCACCTACATTACATTTATTAACCTCTATCCTGCCCCCACTACACCGCCGCCACCTACATTAAACTCATTAACCCCTAAACTGCCGCTCCCGGACCCCGCCACCTACATTACATTTATTAACCCCTATCCTGCCCCCCACTACACCGCCGCCACCTATATTAAAACTATTAACCCCTATCCTGCCCCCACTACACCGCCGCCACCTATATTAAAATTATTAACCCCTATCCTGCCCCCACTACACCGCCGCCACCTATATTAAAATTATTAACCCCTAAACCTAAGTCTAACGCTAACCCTAACCCCCCCAACTTAAATATTATTTTAATAAATCTAAATAATGTTACTCATATTAACTAAATTATTCCTATTTAAAACTAAATACTTATCTGTAAAATAAACCCTAAGATAGCTACAATATAACTAATAATTATAATGTAGCTATTTTAGGATTTATTTTTATTTTACAGGCAACTTTGTATTTATTTTAACTAGGTAGAATAGTTATTAAATAGTTATTAACTATTTAATAACTACCTAGATAAAATACTTACAAAATTACCTGTAAAATAAATCCTAACCTAATTTACAATTAAACCTAACACTACACTATCATTAAATTAATTAAATAAATAAATTACAATTACCTAAAATTAAATTAAATTAAATAAACTAAACTATAGTACAAAACCCCCCCACTAAATTACAGAAAATAAAAAAGAATTACAAGAAGTTTAAACTAATTACACCTAATCTAAGCCCCCTAATAAAATAATAAAGCCCCCAAAATAAAAAAATTCCCTACCCTATTCTAAATTACAAATTAATCAGCTCTTTTACCAGTCCTTAAAAGGGCTTTTTGCGGGGCATTGCCCCAAAGTAATCAGCTTTTACCTGTAAAAAAAAATACATCCCCCCCAACATTAAAACCCACCACCCACATACCCCTACTCTAACCCACCCAAACCCCCCTTAAAAAAACCTAACACTAACCCCCTGAAGATCACCCTACTTTGAGCCGTCTTCACCCAACCGGGCCGAAATCTTCATCCAAGTGGCATAGAAGAGGTCCTCCATCCAGCAGAAGTCTTCATCCAGGCGGCGTCTTCAATCTTCATCCATCCGGAGCAGAGCGGAGCCGTCTTCCAAGGAGCCAACGCGGAGCCATCCTCTTCAACCGACGACTGAACGACGAATGATGGTTCCTTTAAGGGACATCATCCAAGATGGCGTCCCTCGATTTCCGATTGGCTGATATGATTCAGCCAATCGGAATTAAGGTAGGAAAAATCTGATTGGCTGATTCAATCAGCCAATCAGATTGAAGTTCAATCCGATTGGCTGATCCAATCAGCCAATCGGATTGAGCTCGCATTCTATTGGCTGTTCCGATCAGCCAATAGAATCCGAGCTCAATCCGATTGGCTGGCAGGATAGGGGTTAATAAGTTTATGTAGGTGGCGGCGGTATATGGGGCGGCAGATTAGGGGTTAATATGTATAATGTAGGTGACGGCGGGGTCCCAGAGCAGCGGTTTAGGGGTTAATATGTTTATTATAGTTGCGGCGGGGTCCGGGAGCGGCGGTTTAGGGGTTAATATGTTTATTATAGTTGTGGCGGGGTCCGGGAGCGGCGGTTTAGGGGTTAATATGTTTATTATAGTTGCGGCGGGGTCCGGGAGCGGCGGTTTAGGGGTTAATATGTTTATTTAGTTGCGGCGGTGTAGGGGGGGCAGATTAGGGGTGTTTAGACTCGGTGGACATGTTAGGGTGTTAGGTGCAGACATCTCCCATAGGACTTCCTGGAGGCGGCGGATTGAAATCCAGGTATGCTGGCCCGGAATAGTGGCGAGCGTAACTGGTAGTAGTTTGATAACTACCAAAAGTAGTCAGATTGTGCCGAACTTGCGATGGTCACGTAACCATCGATCTGTGTCGGACTGAGTCCGGCAGATCGTAGGTCACGTCACTATATTCTACTTTTGCCGGGCTGTAGGGCTTGATAACTAAGGGGAATCAGCCTCGCCACAAATACGCTGCGGAATTCCAGCGTATTTGCGGTTGGCGGCTTGATAACTAGAGGCCCATGTTAGCATTCCAAGATTTAAGCCATAAAGCTCTTCTAATTAAAATGGCTAAAGACATGGATTTGACATTGATCTGCCTAACATCAAATATAGCATCACAAACAAAATAATTTGCATGTTGAAGTAAAACAATAATGTTAGATCATTCAAAATCTGGACAACTGCTGTGCTAAACTGTCCAACCATAAAGTAGAAACAGCAGCAACATCAGCCATAGATATAACAGGTCTAAGAATATAGCCAGTATGTAAAAATGCCCTGCTCTAAATTATCTACAGGTAAAGGATACAATTTGATAAACCTAGAAGAAGGGTTAAAAGAGCTACCAGGTCTAGACCATTCTTTAGCAATCACATTGGAAATAGCGTCTGGAATAGGAAATACTTCAGGGGTAATAACAGTAGTCTTAAATACAGAATTTAAACTAGCTTTATTATCAGGCGGTTTAGACTCCTCAATACCCAAAGTAAACAAAACTTCCTTTAAGAGAGAGCGAATATATTCTATCTTAAATAAAATAGATGATTTATCTATATCTGTCTCTGACATGGCGTCCTCTGAAGCAGAGGAAACCCCATCAGTAGAGGATACATCAGTATGCTGAAGGTCAGAGCTTAATTAATTAGATTTAGGAAAATGTTGCAAAACCCTTTTACATGTATTTGAAGGCAGAATAGCAGTCATTGCCTTCTCTATAGCTGCAGCAATAAAATCTTTTATTTCTACAGGAATGCTATGTACATTAGACTGAGATGTAATAACAGTGGGTGAATTTGTACTCATAGATATATTATCAGCATTTAACAAGTTCTCAAAACAAGAGCCACATAATTGAGCTGAATAATCAGCCTTTTAACAACAAACACACTTAGCTTTGGTAGATACATATTCAGGCGGCTCAAATCCTATGGTAAAATCAGAGGCAGGTTCAGTTTGAGACATAATTGCAAAAAAACTAAATTTGAAAAAAATAAATGAATTCTGCAAATTTTTATCTATGCTCCTATATATGATATATATAACAGGCTTGAGAGAATGGGAAACAGAGCGAAAATTTATAAAAAAAAGAACTGATTCATAAAACAATGCTGTATGAAAGCTCTCTAAGCATTTTCTGAAAGCACTAAATGAGCTGGGGGCAAAGCTTATAACGGCAAATTTGGCAGGAAATTTTGGCACCAAAAAAAAGTGCAAAATGACGAAGCTTCACGCTATCACATAAAAAGTGTCATCACATGTGCAAACTGTGAATTTCAAATACACCTATCACTCTAAAAAACAGGTAATAATTGGTTTGTATAAAAAAGTCGCTAAAAAAGAGCACTGAATTACTAACTCAAGGCATGTATACAAACAATATATAACAACTTTACTTAAAAAGTACCCAATCCATAGCTGAATGTAGCACCAAAGAAGAGAGTAGAATCTCTGTAAGTTAAAATTCGTTTTCTTTATTCATATTAAACAGGATAAAAATCCATGACACCAACACACAGGAACAGGAAATGCAGATTGGTCTGACTAGTTTCGGCGTGGTGCTGTAATCATAAACCTGCTACACACTAAAAGGGGAACAACTTAAAAAGGAAACCATGCACAGTAATTGGTTAATTAAGAAGGAGGAAAGAGACCTACCATTTAACCCCTTAGCAGAGCGAAGGGGACAGGAGGGAGAGTATCTGGAGACAAGGTCTGAAATGTAGTGGGGAGCAGTGCAGTTGAGGGCTTTATATGTCAGTGTGAGGATTTTGTGTTTAATCCTGGAGGCAAGAGGAAGCCAGTGAAGGGATTGGCAGAGAGGTGCAGCAGATGAAGAGCAACGTGTAAGGAAGATGAGCCTTGCAGAGGCATTCATTATGGATTGTAAAGGAGCTAGGCAGCAGCTAGGTAGACCAAAGAGGACAGAGTTGCAGTAGTCGAGACGGGAAAGGATGAGAGTGGATTAAAATCTTAGTTGTGTCTTGTGTAAGGAAATGTCTAATTTTAGAGATGTTTTTAAGCTGGAAGCGACAGGCTTTAGCCAAGGACTGAATGTGAGGAGTGAAGGAAAGGTCTGAGTCAAGTGTGACCCCAAGACATCGGACATGCGGGGTAGGGGTAATGATGGAATTATCAACAGTTATAGAAAATTGGGGGGTGGAGATTTTGGAAGAAAGGGGAAAAATAAGGAGTTCAGTTTTGGTAGTGAGAGGACATCCAAGATGAGATATGAGAAAGACAGTTAGTGACACGGGTTAGTAAGGAAGGAGGTAGGTCTGGTGCAGAGAGGTAGATTTGTGTGTCATCAGCATACAAATGATATTGAAACCTGTGGGACTTTATTAAGGAACCTAATGATGACGTATAGATTGAGAAGAGAAGTGGACCGAGGACAGAGCCTTGAGGTACCCCAACAGAAAGTGGTAATGGGGCAGAGGATGCTCCGGTGAAGGCTACACTAACGGTACGGTTAGATAGATAGGAAGAGAACCACAAGAAAGCTGTGTTGCAGATGCCGAAGGATTGGATGGTTTGGAGCAAAAGAGGGTGGTCAACAGTGTCAAAGGCTGCAGACAGATCAAGGAGGATAAGCAGAGAGAAGTGGCCTTTGGATTTTGCTGTAAGTAGGTCATTGGTAACCTTGACAATTGCTGTCTCGATGGAGTGATGGGGATGAAATCCAGATTGCAGTGGGTCAAGAAGAGAGTATAGTGTAAGGAAATGGGATAGACGTGTATATACTAGCTTTTCAAGGAGCTTTGAGGAAAGAGGGAATAGGGAAATAGGACGGTAGTTGGATGGGGAGGTTGGATTGAGGGAAGGTTTTTTGAGGATAGGTGTGACCAGTGCATGTTTTAGAGATGAAGGAAATATACCAGTGCTGAGGGAGAGGTTGAAAATATGTGTGAGTATGGGGGTGAGAGTAGAAGAGAGGGAGGGGAGTAGCTGTTAGGGGATAGGGTCGAGGGGACAGGTAGTGAGGTGGGAGGACTTTATAAGGGCAGAAACTTCTTCCTCTGTAACAGGGGCAAAAGAGCTAAATTTAAGTATATTTGGGTTTTGAATGATTGTGAGCTTTTGAGGGGGTAGTTGAGAGGTGATTTCATTTCTGATGGAGTCAATTTTGTTATTGAAGTGGCTGGCAAAGTCTTGAGCTGAGAGAGAAGTTGTATTAGGAGGTGGGGGTGGGCGGAGAAGAGTATTAAACATTGAAAACAGATGTTTTGAGTTAGAGGAAAGAGTAGAGATGAGATTAGAGAAGTATTGTTGCTTATAAAGTTTAAGGGCAGAATAGTAGGCATTCAGGATGAACTTGTAGTGAAGAAAGTCAGCTGAACTCCGAGATTTCCTCCAGTGTCGCTCAGCAGTACGGGAACATCTGCGTAGGTACTGTGTCAGAGGAGTATGCCAAGGCTGAGGATGAGATTGTGGTTTCTGAGCTATGGTAGGAGGGGCCAGGGTGTCAATGACCGATGTAAGGGTGGAGTTAAAGTGGCAGATAGATTGGTCAGGGCAGGTAAAGGAGGTGATGGAAGAGAGGAGAGGTTCGAGAGAGCTAGCAAGCTGTTGCTGATCTAATGGCTTAGTGCTTCTGTCAAGTTTGGTGTAAGGTGTAGAAGAAGGGGGGGTTGTAGGGAGGGAAGTGATGTTGCAAGTTAGGAGATGATGGTCAGAAAGAGGAAAGGGGGAGTTTGTTAAATTTGAGTTAGTGCATCGATAGCTGAAAATGAGATCAAGGGAGTGACCATCTTTGTGAGTGGGAGAGTCAGTCCATTGTGACAGGCCGAAAGAGAAAGTGAGTTGCAGAAGTTGTTTTGCAGAGGAGGCAGGGGGATTGTCAAGAGGGATGTTGAAGTCACCAAGAATGAGGGCAGGGTGTCTGAAGAAAGGAAATAAGGAAGCCAGGCAGCAAAGTGATTTAAAAATGGTTGGGGAGTCAGGGGGGTGGTATATGACTGCAACACGTATAGAGAGGGGCAAAAATAAACGAATCATGTGTGCTTCAAATAAAGAAAATGTGAGGGAAGAGAAGGGCTGTATTTGTTGAAATGTGCAATGAAAGTAAAGTAAAATACCAATACCACCTCCTAGAAGTGTGGCTGAAATGGAGACCCCCATGTGACAGTGCAGCAGTGGATGCTGTGTCTGAAGCAGAGAGCCAGGTTTCTGTAAGAGCCAGAAGGTTAAGAGAGTGGGAGATAAAGAGATCATGGATAGACGTGAGCTTGTTGCAAACAGAGGGAGAGTTCCAGAGTGCACAAGTGAAGGGGGTGGTGGTTTTAGATGCAATATGAATGAGATTAATGTTACCAGAGTTTTGTTTTTGGAGTCTATTGAAAGGCACGCATGGATGTGCAAGGCTAGGAAGTTGTGGGGTGCCAGGATTAGGGGAGATGTTGCCAGCAGCTAGTATGAGCAAGAGGGAGAGTGACGTGAGGTGAGATGCAGATTTGCAGTAATGAGACTGTTTTCAGGCTGAAGTGCAAGGGGGAGGGAGAGTCTTTAGGAATGTGTGAAGTTCATGAATACAAAAGTAAGGTGAGGTTAAGAGAGATGGGCTGATGAACAGTGCAGGTGGTGAGGGGGAAGGAGTAATAGAATAAATTAGTTGTTATAGAGACAGAAGGAATCAAAAAGGATTATAGTGAACATTATAACAAACTAAGCAAACAGTGAATAAAACACAGTGTTACAACAGGACTTGCCTTATTCCTTGTCCAATTCTTGTGTAATTATTTTGCCCAATTGTTAATGTCTCACTTATAAATGTTTATTTAAGAGATGTGAACATATGATGTTACACTATTGCTATCTAACCTGCATTGCTAACCCCTGCATTGCGTCCCCTTAGCAGTGTTACATTTATAGGCTACAGCATTCAGCTGATTGCAATAAAGTAGGTAATGACATGATCAAAGACAGTCAAAGGGCCAATTTGGAAGGTTTGATTCAGGGTGAGATAAGTAAAAATAGCAGAAAATAGAATTTGGGGGAAGCTGGGGTTATGCCATTAGTGAAATTAAAAATTGAGGAATTATTAAGGATTGACAAGGTTTGAACATCACATAGATAAAGATGAGATATCAGCAGAATAAATTAATAACGTATTACACAGACTACAAACACAAACCAAAGAGAGACTTTGAGTACAATTAACACAGAAAACAGAAATGTTGGCAGCAGATGAATGCAGGGACACAATTCACATACCAGAAAGCAGAAGAGAGAAGAAAACATGATATCATCAGGCAATACTCCCTTCACATCCCTCAGACAAACACTGTACTTAGAGAAGAACTGGGCTTCAATATGCTTATAAGCGCCTTTCACTGAAGAAATCAAGCACATCATGCTTCACCACCTCCTAAGGAGGCAAAGTTTTTAAAACTGAGGTATGAGTGAGGTGGGAGGTATATTTATAGGCATTTGAGATTTGGAAAACTTTAACTCCTCCTGGTAGGAATCTATATCCCATCAGTAACTAGCTCATGGACTCTTGCCACCTATATTAAATAAATGTTGTTCTAGCAGCATTTTGCATGATTTTGGGCCAATCTGAAAATGCATTTTGGTCTCTTGTGAATAGCATATTCTTTTCTTACTTTTCTTAATTTCTATGTTTCCTCTGACACTGATTTCACATGTTAATAAACACTATTGCTTCCTGTTTTAATAAAAATGTAAAATATAGTTCAGATTAAATGTCAATGATAAAATTGTGTAGAAACTCTTACAAAAAACAGTTTCTTATAGTTTTTGTTTGTTTACCCAAAGTGTAAGAACAACAGATTATGTAAAAAAGACTGATTATACTGTACTTGTATGACTACACTTCTTATTGGTCAAATGGTTTTGCCTTCATAACCCTGCATAGCAGCTATTTGTGGAGCAGGATATGACTGGGAAACAATAGGGAACTTTGGTTGGTAATCAGGTTTCAGGCAATCTGATTTGTAAATACTGTCAAGGTAATTAAAATATTTATTTGCCTTTTTCATTAACGTACCACAAATCACAATTTAGGAGGTCAACAATGAAAACAAAAATGTCAGATATTTGTATTACACAAAATAAATTATATTAAACTAAACAAATGAACAAATGCACAATTCCTTCTTTTGGAATCTAACTCTTTAGCACTAGGGATATGTTAAAGGTACATGCAAGAACAATGATACAATGGGGTAGATTTATTAGGAGGCGAGTGGACATGATTCGTTGTAGCGAATCATGTCCGCTCGGCCTCGCTACATGCCGACAGCATACAGTGGTGAAATGTTTGTGCAATGCCGCTCACTGGCAGCCAATCAGCCGCTAGCAGGGGCTGTCAATCATCCCTATCATATTGGATCGGGATGATTTCAGGCGGACCTGAAACGATGGGGCTCTGAAGAAGCATCCGCTGCTTAATAAATGGACCCCGATGTGTTAGACCATTTTATTATAGCAATATTGTCTGTCCAGAAGCATGTATTTAACCCCCACAAAGGGATTCAATAGTATGCATAAAATAAGCTCCAGAGTGACAATGAACACTATCACTAAATCAATCAGGAGTAGCATATATGTGTAGCCCATAGTTATGTTCAAGCAATAGTTCAATAATGAAACACTAGCACATGTCCCTTCTTAGATGCTTTCCTTGGCATAGCTGTTGGCAGATTCCTACTTTTTCATTTAATGTATCTTTACTGTATCATAACTGCTTCATGTTTTTCAGTTCTTAGCATTGCCCATTTAGGAACTATTTGCTGGCTGACTTAGAGTGGGTTCCTGTAAGTTCTTTGGTTATTGTTCTTATTTCCTACTGATAGACTGTTATGTTGGTCATGCTGCTCCAATAACTGTATATGTACTGTATCCTGAAACAGCCAAATTCCTTAAAAGCTATCTCCAGATTCACCAGCTTAACCAGTTCCTGTATTATTATATGCAGTTGGCTCACTAAAGCTCACTCATCGCTCAATTATTTAGCAAATCAGCTGCACAGCTAAGGCATGCTGCAGTACTTCTAAATGATTTCATACTTGTATTGCCCCAGGTACTAAGCTCTGGGCAGACAAGTTTCCTGATGTAAGTGTCCGCTACCCGTATGTGCTATTGCACAGTATTTCCCCCTGCTCAAGCTACCAGTGCAAGAAAATCACCCTGAATGAATGAACGTGTACAGGGTGATTTATCTGAGATGGCAGAGAGGGTTAGAAGCAGCGATCGGATGATCTGTGATTCTTATTCTGCGTAAAGCAAGAACTCTGTAGCACTTGCTACTATGTGCATGGAACCCTAATAGTAATTCCTGATAACCAGACTTCACAGTAAAAATGTAATTGTAAGTCATCAATATCATATGATACAATGAAACAGCACCATCTAGTGTTTGCCATAGCTTATTTCCAGACTAATTTTTAAACTATCATTTTATCTTTTTTTTTTTTTTTAAATATGTTTTCCTATCACAGATAGGGGGGGAATTAAAGTATTATCACACCTACATAAATTACATAAATACATATATAGTACAAAGAATAAGGAAGATTAAATCTAGTGTTAACTTTTAAACAAAATGGATGATATAAAATACATAAAAGTGTAAAAAAGAATTAGTGTTACACCCTGTTACAAAACCAGTTTTTGAACTGCAGCAAAAAAGGCTTTTTACAGAACCAAAGCACTTTATCTGGCGTACCGAAAATGATTTGGCACAATTAGTATATTATATTTGCTAATAGTAAATATATGTTTGCATATTCTTTCACATGCCTAGAATTTTTGCCTGTATGGTAAATCCAACAGGGATATTTAAGAATATATATATATATATATATATATATATATATATATATATACACACCATTGTGACTCTTCATTGTCTTTTTGTTGTTGTTTTATTGCAATGAACATTGAGAAGGTAAAGGTATCACTTTTTTTATAAAATGTTAAAGTTCACTGTATTCTACCACTAATCTAAATAAGTTACTTTTACTCTGGCCTTTTTTTGTACTGTAATTCTTCACTATCAAACCTCTTTAGCAAACTGAATCTTGATTTATATTAACTCTTGTAGAATTCTTTAACATTCCCTGTAATTACTCTCTAACCATATTTGAATCATTTTTAAAACTACCTTGAAATCATTAGGCGAATGCATGTTATGAAAAACAAACAAACAAAAACAGGAAAAAGGAAAAACATATTTATAGATATCTAATACCCCATTTTATCATCAGAAGATCAATCCTGTTTCATGAATATTTAATATATCTTTGAATTCTTGTAGGGTTTTCAAAGGGTCCTCTGTATGCCAAACTTATCATATGTCAAGTGTCATCATGTGATAATAATAGTCAAAAATAATAAAAATATGTTATTATTAGTATGGTTATTTTTGTTATAACTTGATATGTTTGGGCATCTGGTTGCACTTCCTGTTAGCAGAAATAGCTTCAACGTAACCTTCTTTCATGCAAACAATATTTATAACATGTTGAAAGGGACACTGAACCCACATTTTTTCTTCTGTGATTCAGATAGAGCATGCAATTTTAAGCAACTTTCTAATTTTCTCCTATTATCAATTTTTCTTCATTCTCTTGCTATCTTTATTTGAAAAAGAAAGTCAAGAACCCTGTACAGCTCTTGTTTATTGGTGGATTAATTTATCCGCCAATCAGCAAGAACAACCCAGGTTGTTCATAAAAAATGGGCCGGTTTCTAAACTTACATTCTTGCTTTTCAAATAAAAATACCAAGAGAATGAAGAACATTTGGGTTTAGTGTCCCTTTAAATAGTGCTTTTGTCATATGCATGATATAGATTTTTAGAGTTTTCTGTCCATTAAACTAAATTAATTTACATACAAATATAGATGTATATAAGAAAACATATAACCATTAAAGTGACGTAAGCTTTCCACTTTTATAATTAGATCTGCAATGAAAACAATATTTTAGGTGGAGTTTAATTCATCATTTGTAATAAAGATATAATAAAGATGTGCTGTAACTGACTTTTTAATCTAGCTGTGCCATTCTAATACCCTGCGCCCTAGCCGCCCACTTCAAAGGTAATTTTTTTTGGTGAGCTAACGGTTTGAACTGTTCTCCATTCAGCACTCTAGCTACAACAAAAGTTCCGTATGGTTTAAGCACCGATTGGAGAACAGTTCAAACCTTTAGCTTAGAAAAAAATTACTTTTGAAGTGGGTAGGTATGCTTGATTAAAAACTAAGTTACAGCGCATCTTCTTTACAATTGATTAATTAAACTCCATCTAAAATATTGTTTCCATCCCGGATCTGATTATGCAAAGGGGAAAGTTTACCATCACAATAATTTTAGATAATGCAAAAGAAAATATGAAGTTATGATTCATATGCTGTATAGGTATTTAAACACATACAATAAAATAAAACATAAATCTCACACATTAAAAACAATTAAAACAAGCAATACATAGTATTGTTCAACAAATCTAGTGATACTTTTGCTGCAGAGGTATTACAGCCAGATAAATGTCCATACACATAAAGTTCTTATTGTGCAAGGTGAATAGTTCTCCAAAGTCCGTTACAGGGATTCCAAACGGGATTCCAAACGTGCTGCAAATACAGACAAATACCTGTCTCAGAAGTGTATAAAAACTCTTCACCGTAGTCTGAAGGTTCAGACACCACATCATACCCGGTCCAGTTCCAAGTTGATATTTAGTAAACGCTGACAGGTTTTGGTTCCAAACATCTACACTCGGTATTTTGTGTGATCCGGAGCGTAGCTGATCGTTACAAACTTAACTGTAAGTTCGGATATATTTAATTTGTGAAGAGTTTTTATACACTCCTGAGACAAGTATTTGTCTGTATTTGCAGCACGTTCAGAATCCCTGTAACGGACATTGGAGAACGGCTCACCTTGCACAATAAGAACTTTATGTGTATGGACATTTCTCTGGCTGTAATACCTCTGCAGCACAAGTATCACTAGATATGTTGAAAGATACTATGTATTGCTTGTTGTAATTGTTTTTAATAAGTGAGATTTATGTTTTATTTTAGTTTTATCTTTATTTTATTTTTTAATCTTAATTTTATGTGTTTAAATACCTATACAGCAGTGATCTAATTAAATTGTACGAATTATCCTTTATAATAGCCATATGTTTCAGCTTTGAATAATTTGTTTGATTTCAGAAGTGCAATTAGTTTTTCTTTTCTATTATCTTTGGTTAACCCCTTAACGACGCCTGTCGTACAGGGTACGTCGCACACAACCTGGTCTTTAAAGTCCAGCGACGTACCCTGTACGACATTAGGGTTTACTGATCGCTTCCAGCCGCTTTCCGGTTATTGCAGTGATGCCTCGACATCGAGGCATCCTGCAATAACTCTCCTTGGCCGTCCGATGCAGAGAGAGCCACTCTGTGGCCCTCTCTGCACCGGACATCGATGGCCGGTATCGTTGGTGGGTGGGAGCCAGTCTGGGAGGCGGGTGGGCGGCCATCGATGTGGAGGGGGGCGGGATCGTGGGCGGGATTGCCGGGGCGCGCGCACGGGAGCGAGCAAGTGCACGGGGCATGCATACGGGAGCCGGGAACGGGTAGGGAGCGGGTGGGAACCGCTACACTGCTGAAAAAATGTGAACAAAAGTGGGGGAAAAAAAAATAATAAAAATGATCTAAGGGATCTCGGAGGGAGGGAGGTGGGGGGCAAGCTACACTACAGAAAAATAATAAAAAAAATAATAAAAAAATATATTTTATTGTAAACTGGGTACTGGCAGACAGCTGCCAGTACCCAAAATGGCTACCAATACGTTAGAGGGGGAGAGTTAGAGAGCTGTTTGAGGGGGGATCAGGGAGGTTGGGGGCTAAGGGGGGATCCTAAACATTAGCATTTGTAAATATGGCAGACTTTCTGAGAGTACTTAATATGGCGGGGACAATTGTGGGTTGGGGGAGGGAAGAGAGCTATTTGGGAGGGATCAGGGGGTGTGATATGTCAGGTGGGAGGCTGATCTCTACATTAAAGCTAAAATTAACCTTACAAGCTCCCTAATTAACCCCTTCACTGCTGGGCATAATACACGTGTGGTGCGCAGCTGCATTTAGCGGCCTTCTAATTACCAAGAAGCAACGCCAAAGCCATATATGTCTGCTATTTCTGAACAAAGGGGGTCACAGAGAAGCTTTTACAACCATTTGTGCCATAATTGCACAAGCTGTTTGTAAATAATTTCAGTGAGAAACCTAAAATTGTGAAAAATTTAACTTTTTTTTTACATTTGATCTCATTTGGCGGTGAAATGGTGGCATGAAATATACCAAGATGGGCCTAGATCAATACTTGGGGTTGTCTACTACACTACACTAAAGCTAAAATTAACCATAGAAGCTCCCTACATGCTCCCTAATTAACCCCTTCACTGCTGGGCATAATACACATGTGGTGCGCAGCGGTATTTAGCGGCCTTCTAATTACCAAAAAGCAACGCCAAAGCCATATATGTCTGCTATTTCTGAACAAAGGGGATCCCAGAGAAGTGTTTACAACCATTTGTACCATAATTGCACAAGTTGTTTGTAAATAATTTCAGTGAGAAACCTAAAGTTTGTGAAAAAATTTGTGAAAAAGTGAACAATTTTTTTTATTTGATCTCATTTGGCGGTGAAATGGTGGCATGAAATATACCAAAATGGGCCTATATCAATACTTTGGGATGTCTGCTAAAAAAAATATATACTTGTCAAGGGATATTTAGGGATTCCTGAAAGATATCAGTGTCCCAATGTAACTAGCGCTAATTTTGAAAAAAAGTGGTTTGGAAATAGCAAAGTGCTACTTGTATTGCAAAAAAGCAAAGAACATGTGAACATTGGGTATTTCTAAACTCAGGACAAAATTTAGAAACTATTTAGCATGGTTTTTTTTTGGTGGTTGTAGATTTGTAACAGATTTTGGGGGTCAAAGTTAGAAAAAGTGTGTTTTTTTCCATTTTTCCTCATATTTTATAATTTTTTTATAATAAATTATAAGATATGATGAAAATAATGGTATCTCTAGAAAGTCCATTTAATGGCGAGAAAAACAGTGTATAATATGTGTGGGTACAGTAAATTAGTAAGAGGAAAATTATAGCTAAACACAAACACCGCAGAAATGTAAAGCCCTGGTCCTTAAGGGAAAGAAATTGAAAAATGGCCTTGTCCTTAAGGGGTTAATATAAACTGTTTAGGGATTTTATAACTGCTTTTTGTTTACGTATTGGCGATTATTATCCAGCGCTTTTTCCTCTCCCCCAGAGTTATGATTCATATACATTGTCTCTTTTTAGAGCAGAGAAAAGAGGACATTGCGTATAGAACAAGCTGTGTGTTCTGCATGGAGAGAGGTAGATTAGTACTTTGGGTGGCATGTAGACCCAGTGACACGGTTCCAAAACACAACACTAGTTTGGACACCAAAATAATGTGGGTAAGTGAGGAGCAGGAAATTAATAATTCCAACAAATTATTATAAATTTTACACTGTATTAATGATTTGAATTTTGAATTGTCTGAATAAGTGTATAGATAGAACCTAGACATAATTTCACTATAAATATGACCTATATTGAAAAGGAAGCATTATATTAAAGGGACACTGAACCCAAATGTATTTCTTTTGTAATTCAGATAGAGCATGCAATTTTAAGCAACTTTCTAATTTACTCTTATTATCAATTTTTCTTCATTCTCTTGCTATCATTATTTGAAAAAGAAGGTATCTAAGCTTTTTTTTGGTTTCATTACTCTGGACAACACTTTTTTATTGGTGGATGAATTTATCCACCAATCAGCAAGGATAACCCAGGTTGTTCACTAAAAATGGGCCGGCATCTAAACTTACATTCTTGCATTTCAAATAAAGATACCAAGAGAATGAAGAAAATTTGATAATAGGAGTAAATTAGAAAGTTGCTTAAAATGTCATGCTCTATCTGAATCACGGAAGAAAATTTTTGGGTACAGTGTCCCGTTAACAGTTAAGGACAAGTTTGATATCTACAGTTTTGTATTGACTCATTAAGGTTTTTATAACTTAAGGAGGAAAACTAAATGCATTAAAATGTGCCCACACATGTCTCTAATGATTAAGGAATGAAAGTCTAAGGAAATGAATGCTTATAATTTCTGGAACTATTTGATAGCAGATGGAGATGAGGAGAGCATGTGTGAGGGGGAGTTTGTAAGTTAAGCATTTGTATTGTAATGAAGCTGAGACATTCTACTGCCTTTAAAGTCACATTAAATCTCCTGGATACATTATACAGCAATGTGTGTAATCATGGGACACAAGCTACAACATGTCTTGCAGACAGAGGCTTATATTTTGGTATTTATGATTATAATGGAAATCCCCACAGCTCAAGATGTTCTCTTCTTCCCTTATTATCTGTATGTTAAAAAACTGTATACACTAAAAACAAAATCAAGTTTAGCCAATGAGCAAAAATTCAATATAGGGGTTAAAGAGACATAAAGGTGGGATCTGAAATGCACATGACTGATAAGGGGACAGTTTGCTGAACATGCCCATGGCCATTTGCGTATTCATGTCAGCAGAAAAGCATAAGGACTGAATGGCCTACTTCAGGATACCAGTAAAGTAACACACACCTAACCAACTTTATTACTCCCCTCTTTCCCCTGAAATAAAAACACAACGCCAAGTTGGGAGGAAGACCCGCAGGCCGCATTTATTCAAACAGCTAGTGCGCCTGCTCGCACTAGCAGGTTACTAAGTAACCAACAGCATATGCAAATATGCCGGCGCGCATGAGTCCCTATCCATAACTCCTACTTTGGGAGGTAGTGGCCCAAATAATTCGAGATATGGCGAAGTCCCCCGGATGACTCCGCCCCTTCAGGTGTTATCCAAGAGGGTTAGGATGATTTTATCCGGTCTGCCTTCTTGCGAGGAAAAGGCACCCTAGGCCCAGCCCTAGTGACGTCGCCTTTCCTCCAGCCTGACCAATCACTCCACCCCAAGGCTACAAATTTAGGCCACTACCTCTCGCCACCCTATCACCAAGAGACTCTTGCCGCCACACCGGGCACAGCTTAAAGCTGCGCCCCCAACACCTCTCTCAAATTACCCAAAAATAGGTCTAAGCCCACATCAGAGAGATGCACTCCGTCAGGGCGGTACAACGCCCTTTGGTCTGCCGTCAGATTCGGGTGCTTCACCACAAAACCTTGCGACCCGCAAACCGTCTTCCCCACTTCTCTATTGATCTTTTTCCTGATCCTATAACCAGCACCCGACGAACCTAGGTGCCTCCAGTGTAGCCTGGCCACCATATTGGACCATCCTACACGGACCCCAGGGGACCAGGCCTGCAACCATGCAATATCTGACCGCATGATTTTGATGAGATCCAACACCGGCATTTCACCAACATCATTCCCCCCTAAGTGCAACACAATTATCTGGGGTCTACCCCAGCGCCGCTGCGCATCCTGCAAAAGCGACGGAAGCTCGTGCCAGCGCATGCCTCTCTTGCCTAACCACCTAAGAGACGCCCTGGCAGTGGAAAACCCCAGTTGTTGCCCCCCAACTGAAGCGGCAGCCCGAATGGCCACCCAGTGGACATAAGAATGTCCCACGATCCAAACACGAACAGCAGCTGCAGAACCTGAAACAAACAATAAACTTACTAAACTTACGCCGCAGCAGGAGCCCACAACCAACACTAACCTGCCAGCCCGAAACCGCCCCGCCTTAGCAACTACTGATGTAATGGCCTAATGTACAGCCTGTATCTATTGGAGCGCCACCGACCCAGCTTTTTAATGTCCGCTGCTGACTGCCCTTCTGTCGCTGCAGACGTAGCCGCGCCAATCCTAAAGGAATGCGTCCCTATACTATCTGGCTCTATGCCTACACTGCCTGCCACTGCCTTCAATACCTTTTTAAACTGGTAGACCGACAGTGAAGACCCGTCTTCATGCACCAAAAACTGCACGCCGCCCACGGGGCGCATGCTCAAAAACTCGGACAACACCCTTACTGGACAGGCTACACTACCACCTTTCCCTGCCAACGTCATCCAAGTACCCTTACCCTCCTGATCCGTTTTAGACCGGGGAACAAACAGCAGGACTGCCGACTCGTACACCTTAACGTGCCGAAGCAGAACGCCTTTACCTGAAACCCTAGCTGCCGGTGCTACCAATTCGCTCACGCGCAATGCTCCCGCAAATGCCAGCACAAATGCTGCCCGAAACAGCACAACCTCATAAGGGGATGAACACACCCCCATCAGACCAGCCAACATCTGCTCAAGCCTCTCGCCAGTTATAGGTTCCCGCAGGTCTGGAACTTTAATCTCAGAGCGACCCCAACCCCTCGCTATCTGTTTCACCAGAAACGACCCTGCCGGGTCAGGACCCCCTGCAAGCTTATAAAAATAAGTGAGGGCCGCCAAGCGCGCCTGCACAGCCGCCTTGCGCAACCCCTGCCTTTTGAGCACCGCTAGCCACTCTAGCAACATTACCTGAGACCCTTCCCGTACAGAAACCCGCCGGTTCCCGCAGAATTCATCCCAGGCTCTCCAGTATGACACGTAAGCCGCCCAAGTTGCCGGGGCCAATGCCGCCCCTACTAATGACAAAATGGTTCCCCCAGATCCGCCAGCTGCCAGAGAGAAGGGGGACAAATCAGTCCAACTGCTGCCGCTTCTGGCACAAGCTTCCTAAACTGATCCCACTGGAAGCACGACAAAGCATCAGCCACCACATTATCCACTCCGGGCACGTGCCGTGCCGAGAACTGGATATTGCTACGTAGGCAACGTAATACCAAAACTCGCAGATACCGCACTACCATTGGTGATGCCGCCGACAGGTTATTTATGGCATGCACCACACTCTGGTTGTCAGTCCAAAACGTAACTTCCCTATCCTTGAAACGATTGGCCCATAGTTCCACCGCCACCACGATAGGAAACAACTCGAGCAGCGTTAAATTGCGCGTAAAACCCTTCTCTTGCCACTCCAATGGCCAGGGCCCCGCGCACCACTCGCCCTCAAAGAAGGCTCCAAAGCCAGATGCCCCGGCCGCATCGGTAAAGAGCTGCAGCTCTTGACTGGTGACCCATTGCCTAGGCCACAACCGGACCCCGTTGAAGTCTGTCAGGAATCTATCCCAAACCTGAAGATCTTCCACAATATCTCTGGAAACCCGGACTTTACCAGTCCTTGTTGGCCCTATACAAGCCTCCATTCGCCTGTTGAAGACCCTACCCATAGGTATGACCCTACAGGCAAAGTTCAACATTCCCAGTAAGGACTGCAACTCTCTTGTGCGCAACCATTCCCCCGCAGCGGCCAACCTAATCGCTTCCAGGAGCTTAATGACCTTATCTCTTGGCAAACGACACAACTCCGCTTCCGTGTCAATTTCTATGCCCAGATACGTCAGGCGTGTACACGGCCCCTGCGTCTTATCCTCGGCAAGTGGAACCCCAAATTTTGCCATCAGGAAACGCATAACTACCATCAGTCTGGCACAACTCCCAGAGCCCGTTGACCCCACCAGGAGGAAGTCGTCCAAATAATGCGCCACCGCGTCATCCTCAGCTACTGTGACCACCGCCCAGTGCAAGAAGGAACTGAACATCTCAAACAATGCGCACGACAGAGAACATCCCATGGGCAGGCATCTGTCCACAAAATATTCCCCTTGCAGTTTGCACCCCATCAACCGAAAGGACGTGGGGTGCAGTGGCAGCAGCCGAAATGCGGATTCAATGTCGACTTTCGCCAGTTCAGCTCCCTTTCCTGCCCGCAAAACCACCTCCAGTGCCCGGTCAAATGACTGGTAGTGCACCGAAGCCAGCCCAGGATCAATGGCATCATTAACCGATGCCCCCTCTGGGTAGGAGAGGTGCTGAATAAGCCGGAACTTGCCCGGCTCTTTCTTGGGTACCACCCCCAATGGAGACACTACCAAATCCACGATTGGTAACTCCGCAAAGGGGCCTACCATTCTCCCGAGCCGCACCTCCTTCATAAGCTTCTCCTTCACCACATCAGGGAACTCCCTAACCGACTTCAAATTGCGGTGAGTCGCCGACCCCCTCACGTAAGTCGTGATGGGAATCCGAAACCCCTCCCGCAACCCCGCCATCAGCACCCTTGCTGCATGGCGGTCAGGATATAGCTGCAGCCAAAGCTCAAGAACGTCCACCCTCAGCGGGGTGGGCGCTCTTTGCCCCAGCTCCTCCCTTAGCTTGCCCTCTGTCTGCCCCGAGGTCTCGCCGCTTACACTCACAACCTGGGTGACCCCCACCGCAGAACTTGCAGACGTGACGAAAGGAGCACGCCGTGCCTCTGTCGCACTGCCGGTCCTGAAACTTCCAGCACTCGCGCCCTTTGCGCCGGACCTTCCCAAAGGACCTTTGCCCTCCTGCAGGCGAGCCAGGGGGGGAAGTAGACCTCTCCGCCCCGAGTCTCGCCCACAGGTGCATATCCGTGGTACCAAAATTTAAAAGGGGGTTGCCCACCATTTTCCTACGATACTCATCATCGTAGTCGCGCCACGCCCCTTCCTTATACCTCCGACAGATCCAGTCAATCGTATCCATATACTTGATGACTGCCTGCATCTGACCAGGGTTTTTCTCTAAGTAGCAAGCCCCCAGAATTCGGAAACAGCGATGCCATTCCAAATATGTATCCGGGCGCTTAAACTTCTTAGGGCCAGAACCATCCTTACTCCTCTCCTTCTGCCTCTGGGCCTCGACCGACAGTTCAAACACATTAACAAATTTGCCTGCCTGTATTCGCTGCACGGTCTTAGCCTTCAGATGCCCATAGAGACAGTGTACCTGACACGCAGAAGTATCCCCATACAGCGCAGCCTTACGCCCAACGCTGCCCGACGGGGTGCCAACTTGCTCCCCCGATGGCACTAGGGAGTTGCCTTGCTCCCCTTGCCCTGTCGCCTCCGCCTGCCTCACTGCCTGCGTACCCCGACTAGACGCTATTCTATTCAGCAACCTGAACATCCTACGCTTGTCCTTGCCTTCCAACTCCAAAGACTGATCACTATCTGACCCTGCATCTGAGGATGTGTCAGACCCACCACCCCCAAGTGTGAGTGTGGTTATCTCACCTGCTCCAGAAGTCCCAGCTGCTCCGCCCGACGGGGCTGCTCCGCCAGTCGATGTAGAGGGTACTGCCTCAGGCATCCCGTCTGCTTCTCTATTCGCCTGGGCCAGCGAAAGGGACCTGGCCGTTCTGGAATCCTCCACTCGACAGCTTGCCACTGGAACCTGCAAAACAGCAGAAACGTCGGGAGTACCAGGGCCTTGGAAAACAGCCCCACCTGCATTCATACCTCCAGTCACTTGCATACCCCCACTTGCTGTCTGCCCTCCTAGCGTACCCCATGCATTCAAAAGTGGCTGCAATAGCTGCAGCAGCACTGGCGGAATAACTTGCTGCCCAGCCGTCTGCCCCATCTGCATCTGCGGACCCCCAGGCTGTCCTGGAGGCCCCACAGTCACACCTCCACCGGTCCCTACAGGGACCCAAGGATTCACACTGGGACCACGCACACCTTGCCCTCTGCCCTCCAAGAAAGCTCCCTCCTGACTGCTTCCTCCAGGCACCAACCTAACCTGGCTTGCGCTACACCACTGTCCCTGCTGCTGAGAGCCCTGTGCACTTTGCTCCCTAACATCTCGCCTCACATCCATCTGCTGATCCGTTCTGCTGGGCCCCCCACCTCTAGGCGTCTCACTCCCTTGCACCGCATCTCTGAGTACACCCCGCATTGGCCCTTGCTGCTGGACCATCTGCTCATCATACCTTGGAGCTGCCAACATGCCCCCCACACCTCCGGCAGGGCCGGTCCCCGGCCCCGGTACCCCTGACTTACCAGTTCGGGTACCGCGCAAGGACCCACTCCTGCCCACTGGCTGCTTCCCCTTGCGACCGCGATCACTGGCGCGGCCGCGCAGGGGGGTTTCCGGTTCTGACTGGCGCACCGGAAGTGCATCACCGGAAGGGGCGGGGCTATGACGCGCAGTACTCGCGCGCGTAGCCACCGGGAGGCCCCCACCCGAAGCCACCTCGTATGGGCTACTACTGGCAAGAGGCCTTTCCAGCCGCAGCTGCCCAGCCAGGCCCGAAGGCCCGACCGAACCGCCGCCACGCTCCTGAACCTGGGCCGGGTAAGCACCGGCACTAGGCCGACCCTGCCCTGCACCGGGGCCCCCACTAGCCCCTGCCTGACCACCGGAGTCCGCTCCCGAACTAGGCCCAGGCCTAATAGGCCCTGACCCACAAGGGACCCGCACCCCTGGTCCAGAAGAGGGCCCAGCCCCAGGCCCCACAGGCCCGGAGCTAGGCCCAGGGCCTACCGGATTACCAGGCCCAAATGAGAGCCCAGCCCCAGGCCTCACAGGCCCAGAACTAGGACCGGAGCCCACACTGACCCCAATAGAGGGCCCAACCCCAGGCACAACAGGCCCAGAACTAGGCCCGGGGCCTGCTACTACCCCGGGCCCACTGACGGGCCCAGGGCCTGCAGAACCCCCATGTGTGGCTGCCGCCACCAAGGCCTGCAACAGGGACATAACCCCTGCAGCAGCCTCCGCTGGCAAAGCCTGTATGCTTGCCATTGAGGACAACAGAGAGGCCTCAAGCCCTGCACTACTCGGCCCAGGGCCTGAGGCCTGCTCAAACTCCCTTTCCTCCTGCAAACTCACTGCTTCCCCCACCTCAGTCTCACCACCACTCGACTCCCCACCCTCATACAAGGATGGAGAGCCTGGGGGGGCCAGAGAGGGGGCCCTAGAACCTTGCCCACATGGTATCATGTCCTCCTGTGAGGGAGGGGGATTCTCCACAGTACTAACTCTTTTCTCCTTTGCAGGAGCCCTACTACCACCTGGGGACCCATCCCTGAACCTTTTAGGGGGAACAGATACTCGCCTGGCACGGTCCATAACGACAGCAACTCAAACAGCTCCAACTTCTATCAGGAAACCGGAGGAAAGAGGCAGAATCTTCCAGAACATCAGTTCTTAAACCCTGAGGTGAGTCACTCCCCTTAAGCTGCAACATTGTTGCAACTCCATCTTTCTCTTTACATTCCTATCCTTGCCAGACCACAGCCCTTAATACGCTCCATTCCCACTAGGGGTCACTACACTATCAATAAGTGATGTCAATGGTACTCAGAGCATTTGCATAAGGCAAATGCGCATTTATGTAGCCTACCTTCTTTTCTGCAGCAAGTTAAGAGCAATTTCTTGAAGAGAAAAAACTTTATTAAACAAACACTGTTCACAAATACATGAAAAAGAAATAATAGAGAATACTATTTTGAACATTATATATTTATATTCAAATGCAGTTCCTAATGTAGGGCCTGTATTTTGAATATTGTAAATTTAAACAGGGCTAGATTACTAGTGGCACGCTAACAGATGCACACGAGCAATAAGGGGTTTATCATGGGTGTTTGCGTGTATTAGATGTAGGGCGCGTATTACAAGTTGAAAGGAAACGTGTTCGCTGGAGCACAATTGAATTTAATGTGCATTGGGTTAGCGCAACTTTAGAGTTCTGGTTAACTGTTACACTGGAATAAAAAGTTGCACAAATCACATTAAAAATGCATTATAAAGTACAGTTACCCTACTAATAACTAACACCGTCTAATAAAAAATATGTTTAAAAACATTGTAATAATAAGTTATAAGGGCTCAAAGATATGAGGTCTCAGGTGTTAGGGGGAAAAAAGGCTGCAAAGGGCTTTAACACAGAGATGCATACATAAAGGTCTTAATATGTACATGTACATATGTATTTATATGTGTATATATGTATTTACAGACATATACACACATATAAACACATAAATACATATGTACACACATATAGACAGATATATAAGTGCAGTGGCGCCCTTTGCAGTCAAGTAGCTGAAAACATGAAAAATCATATTTATGCAATATTAATAATTAATAAAGTGTTTAACTGTATTTGTACTGTAAATTTTTCACATTCCAATATTCTTCAAATAGGGGGATATGTTCTAAATATTTTTAAATATACGATATATAATCATCTATAGGTATAGATATATACGGCTAGATTTAGAGTTCTGCGGCCAAAGGGGTGCGTTAGCTACGCGTGCTTTTTTCCCCCCGCACCTTTTAAATAACGCTGGTATTTAGAGTTCACAGAATGGCTGCGTTAGGCTCCAAAAAAGGGAGCGTAGAGCATATTTACCGCCACTGCAACTCTCAATACCAGCGTTGGTTACGGACGCGGCCAGCTTCTAAAACGTGCTCGTGCACGATTCCCCCATAGAAAACAATGGGGCAGTTTGAGCTGAAAAAAAACCTAATACCTGCAAAAAAGCAGCGTTCAGCTCCTAACGCAGCCCCATTGTTTACTATGGGGAAACACTTCCTATGTCTGCACCTAACACCCTAACATGTACCCCGAGTCTAAACACCCCTAACCTTACACTTATTAACCCCTAATCTGCCGCCCCCGCTATCGCTGACACCTGCATATTTTTTAACCCCTAATCTGCCGCTCCCTATACCGCCGCAACCTACATTATACCTATGTACCCCTAATCTGCTGCCCCTAACACCGCCGACCCCAATATTATATTTATTAACCCCTAATCTGCCCCCCACAACGTCGCCGCCAGCTACCTACAATAATTAACCCCTAATCTGCCGATCGGATCTCGCTGCTAGTCTAATAAATGGATTAACCCCTAAAGCTAAGTCTAACCTAACACTAACACCCCCCTAAGTTAAATATAATTTAAATCTAACAAAATAAATTAACTCTTATTATATAAATTATTCCTATTTAAAGCTAAATACTTACCTGTAAAATAAACCCTAATATAGCTACAATATAAATTATAATTATATTGTAGCTATTTTAGGATTAATATTTATTTTACAGGCAACTTTGTAATTATTTTAAACAGGTACAATAGCTATTAAATAGTTAATAACTATTTAATAGCTAAAATAGTTAAAATAATTACAAAATTACCTGTAAAATAAATCCTAACCTAAGTTACAATTAAACCTAACACTACACTATCAATAAATTAATTAAATAAAATACCTACAATTATCTACAATTAAACCTAACACTACACTATCAATAAATTAATTAAATACAATACCTACAAATAAATACAATGAAATAAACTAACTAAAGTACAAAAAATAAAAAAGAACTAAGTTACAAAAAATAATTACACCTACTCTAAGCCCCCTAATAAAATAACAAAGACCCCGAAAATAAAAAAATGCCCTACCCTATTCTAAATTAAAAAAGTTCAAAGCTCTTTTACTTTACCAGCCCTGAAAAGGGCCCTTTGCGGGGCATGCCCCAAAGAATTCAGCTCTTTTGCCTGTAAAAAAACACATACCCCTAATCTAACCCAAACCCCCCTTAAATAAACCTAACACTAAGCCCCTGAAGATCTCCCTACCATGTCTTCACCTCACCGGGTTAAGCGATCGGTCCAGAAGAGGGTCCGAAGTCTTGATCCAATCAGATTCAAGTTCAATTCGATTGGCTGATCCAATCAGCCAATCAGATTGAGCTCACATTCTATTGGCTGATCGGAACAGCCAATAGAATGCAAGCTCAATCTGATTGGCTGATTGGATCAGCCAATCGGATTGAACTTGAATCTGATTGGCTGATTCCATCAGCCAATCAGAATATTCCTACCTTAATTCCGATTGGCTGATAGAATCCTATCAGCCAATCGGAATTCGAGGGACGCCATCTTGGATGACGTCATTTACAGGAACCGTCATTCGGCGAGTAGGCGTCGGTTGAAGAGGTTGGATCCTCGTCGGCTGGGAAGAAGATGGCTCCGCTCCGCTCCGGAAGAAAGAAGATTGAAGAGGCGGCTTGATAGAAGACTTCATCCCGATGATGGACTTCCGACTTCAGCCCGATGATGGAGTTCTTCAGCCGCCGCTTGGATCAAGACTTCGGACCCTCTTCTGGACCGATCGCTGAACCCGGTGAGGTGAAGACAAGGTAGGGAGATCTTCAGGGGCTTAGTGTTAGGTTTATTTAAGGGGGGTTTGGGTTAGATTAGGGGTATGTGGGTGGTGGGTTGTAATGTTGGGGGGGGGGATTGTATGTTTTTTTTTTACAGGCAAAAGAGCTGAATTCTTTGGGGCATGCCCCGCAAAGGGCCCTTTTCAGGGCTGGTAAGGTAAAAGAGCTTTGAACTTTTTTAATTTAGAATAGGGTAGGGCATTTTTTTATTTTGGGGGGCTTTGTTATTTTATTAGGGGGCTTAGAGTAGGTGTAATTGTTGTAATATTTTTCTAATGTTTGTAAATATTTTTTTATTTTTTGTAACTTAGTTCTTTTTTATTTTTTGTACTTTAGTTAGTTTATTTAATTGTATTTATTTGTAGGTATTGTATTTAATTAATTTATTGATAGTGTAGTGTTAGGTTTAATTGTAGATAATTGTAGGTATTTTATTTAATTAATTTATTGATAGTGTAGTGTTAGGTTTAATTGTAGATAATTGTAGGTATTTTATTTAATTTATTTATTGCTAGTGTAGTGTTAGGTTTAATTGTAACTTATGTTAGGATTTATTTTACAGGTAATTTTGTAATTATTTTAACTAGGTAACTATTAAATAGTTATTAACTATTTAATAGCTATTGTACCTGGTTAAAATAATTACAAAGTTGCCTGTAAAATATATATTAATCCTAAAATAGCTACAATATAATTATAATTTATATTGTAACTTTATTATAATAGCGGCGTGGTCCGGTCGGCAGATTAGGGGTTAATAAGTGTAGGCCGGTGGAGGCAACTTTGAGGGGGGCAGATTAGGGGTTAATAAATATAATATAGGGGTCGGCGGTGTTAGGGGCAGCAGATTAGGGGTACATAAGTATAACGTAGCTTGCGGCGGCGTGCGGACGTCAGATTAGGGGTTAAAAAATTTAATTAGAGTGGCAGCGATGTGGGGGGACCTCGGTTTAGGGGTACATAGGTAGTTTATGGGTGTTAGTGTACTTTAGAGCACAGTAGTTAAGAGCTTTATAAACCGGCGTTAGCCCAGAAATCTCTTAACTACTGACTTTTTTCTGCGGCTGGAGTTTTGTAGTTAGATTTCTAACGCTCACTTCAGCCAAGACTCTAAATACCGGCGTTAGAAAGATCCCATTGAAAAGATAGGATACACAAATGGCGTAGGGGGATCTGCGGTATGGAAAAGTCGCGGCTGCAAAGTGAGCGTTAGAACCTTTCCTGACTGACTCCAAATACCAGAGGGCGGTAAAAACCAGCGTTAGGAGCCTCTAACGCTGGTTTTGACGGCTACCGCCCAACTCTAAATCTAGCCGATATTTTGCCAAATTTTATATATATATATATATATATATATATATATATATATACATATCAAGAAAGAAACAAATTGGGTTTAGTATCCCTATTAAAAAAAAAAAAAAACTTAAAGGGACAGTTCATGATTCAAATAGGGCATGTCATTTTAAACAACTTTCCAATTTACTTTTATCACCAATTTTGCTTTGTTTCTTTGGTATTCTTAGTTGAAAGCCAAACCTAGGAGGTTCATATGCTAATTTCTTAGACCTTGAAGGCCACCTCTAATCTAAATGCATTTTGACAGTTTTTCACTACTAGAGGGCGTTAGTTCATGTGTTTCATATAGATAACATTGAGCTCATGCACATGAATTTACTGAGGAGTGAGCACTGATTGGCTAAAATGCAAGTCTGTCAAAAGAACTGAAATAAGGGGGCAGTCTGCAGAGGCTTAAATACAAGGTAATTACAGAGGTACAATGTGTATTATTGTAACTGTGTTGGTTATGCAAAACTGGGGAATGGGTAATTAAGGCATTATCTATCTATTAAAACAACACACATTCTGGTGTTGACTGTCCCTTTAAAATTAAAGGGGAAGTGTACAAAAAAACTTTTATATGATTCACATTAGAGGGCCACTGTAAGTAAATATTTTCTATGCCTGTTACTAAATAACTACCCCAAATACGCTTTTTATCAATAGCATTTCATTAACATATCTCTACCGTATATCAGAAATCTTGTCTGCAAATTTAATTGTTTTCCAAACCCACTCCGTGGGTATCCTTTACTCTGTACCAATCCGTTTACAATACCTAGGTTTTAAAATGGCGCTTTAAACACAAAGTTATTGGTTTAAGTATTTTGAACATGCAGTGCTGAAAATAGTGGGCAGGATAACGTGACATCATCGGCGAATAAAAGATATAACTTTTAGAACGTTATGAAACTTCGTTTTGGAGAAAATATAGGTCAGTAGGTTTTAATTAATGTTTATTAACTTTAATATGTTAGTTGTTTAGCTTAAAAATTATAACAGAAAGTAATCCTTTAAAGAGTAAAATTTTCATATTGAAAATATTTGTTTGCCTAAAAAATGTTATAGGCAAATAATGATACAGTGAATCCACAGGTAAGTGGTTTTTACCTTCTAGGTGAGAAGGATGCAGCACTTAGGGGTTCCTTGTTTATATAAAAAAAAGGATACTTAGAGAACAAGGTGGATCCTTATGGGACTTAATATCCCTTTTAAAGTTTGGGGATTTTTTGGGCAGCAGTTCAGGGCACTGTTCTGTCATGTGAAGGCTTTTTTGGGGATTTGTTTGTACAAGTTTACCTTTTATTTAGTTTAGGTAATGTCTCTTTAAGGAATTTGTTGGCAGTTCTTTTTACCGCATCACACTTTTGAATTTGAGGTCATGTGACTGCTCAGTTACTTTCTGAGTGCTGAACGGTTTGTTTCTTGCTGGCTGTTTGGAAGCTGTATTTTCAAAGGGACAGACCGGATTTTCTAGCATTAAGATTGTTTTTTTGCCTGTCACTTCTCTCCGATGTTTGCAGCTTTCTAGGATCTGCAGTTTGAACAGAATTTATCTGCTGGTGTGGATTGGATTCCTGGTTACCGGATGAGTGTGTCTCTCCAGCATGCCTGGGGTGTAGAGGCCCCGGTTTTAATAATTATTTATCTATGCTTTTATTCTAATTTTTTATATTGAAAATACAGTATAAGGGACAGAAAGAGCTATTTTATTTACTATGGATGCCGATCCCAAGCTTTCTCTGTCATTTGATAAATGTCTTTATTGTGCAGATGCCCAGGTAATACCTCCTGTGCAATTTTGTTCCCCTTTATTAAGGATTCCTTATCTGAGCCTTCTTTTTCTCAGGATAATGCTGTTCATGGTTTGTCTCAACCTCCTTCTTACATGTCCCAGTCTTTGAAAGATTCACATGCAGTGCCAAAAGATTTTTTTTTTTTTTTTAATAAAGTTTTTTATTAAGGAAAAAAATAATAACAATACAGTACATAAAAGATTTGCATACATATCAGGTCGTAGAACAATATGCCATATAAGTGCTTTACCTAGTTCTGTTAAAAGGAAGAGGAAATCTAAGAACATTTCTACGGGTTCTGATTCCGCCAAGATTGATTTGGTTAGTCTTTTTCAGCTATCTAGCGAGGATCATTCCTCTGCAGCTTCTGAGGGCGAGATCTCTGATTCAGAATCTGCAGTTCCTAGTACAGTAGATTCTGAGGAGGCTAAATTCAGATTTAAACTGGAGCATCTCCGTTTACTTTTGAAGGAGGATTTAGCTACTTTGGATGACTCTTAAACAGTTGCAGAGGCTCCTAAAAGGGCTAATAAACTGAAAAGAGTTTTTGATGTCAAACCTAAAATCTGTGGAGGTTTTTCCTGTTCCAGATCGCATGTCTGACATTATATCTCAGGAATGGGAGAAGCCGGGTGTTCCTTATAACCTGTCTCCTGTGTTTAAAAAAATGTTTCCTCTGGCTGGTTCAGTGCGAGATCTGTTCCTAGAGTAGAGGGCGCTATATCTACCTTAGCAAAGAGAACTATTCATCTTGAGGGTAGTTCCTCTTTTAGAGACCCTATGGATAAGAAACTGGAGGGTTATTTAAGAAAGATGTTTCTTCATCAGGGTTTGCAGTTGCAACCAGTTGCTAGTTTTGTAATAGTTGCTGGTGCAGCCTCTTATTGGTGTGACTCATTGTGTAATCTAATTTCAGAGGACACTACTATAGAGCAGATCCAGAATAGGATCAAGGCTCTAAAGCTAGCTAATACTTTTATCTGCAATGCCAGTATGCAAGTTGTTAGGCTGGGAGCCAAGATTTCTAGTTTTGCTATACTAGCCCGCAGAACTCTTTGGTTAAAGTCTTGGTCTGTGGATGTGACTTCCAAATCCAAGCTTCTGCCTCTACCTTTTAAGGGTAAGACTTTATTTGGTCCTGGTCTGGCAGAGATAATTTCCATGGTTACTGGTGGAAAGGGAGTTTTTTTACCACAGGAAAAGAAGAATAGACCCAAGGGTCGTCAGACTTTTTATTTTTCGTTCCTTTCGTAACTTAAAGTGACAGAGATCTTCCTTGTCTTCTAAATCTGAGCAAGCCAAGACTTCTTGGAGGGCTAGCCAGCCTTGGAACAAGGGTAAGCAATCCAGAAATCCTTCTGCTAACGCTAGTCAGCATGAAGGGGCCACCCCCAATCCAGTTCTGGATCAGGTAGGGGGCAAGCTTTCCTTCTTTCATCAGGCTTGGATTTGTGACACTCCAGATCCTTTGGCAGTGGATGAAGTCTCCCAGGGATACAGAATAGGATTCAAGTATTGTCCCCCCAGGGACAGATTCCTATTAGCAAGATTATCTGTAAACCAGGTAAAGAGAGAGGCCTTCTTAAACTGCGTAAGGGATTTGTCCTTTCTGGGAGTAATTATCCCAGTTCCTCTAGCAGTAAAGGGTCAGGGATTTTATTCAAATCTTTTTGTGGTTCTCAAAAATGAGGGAACTTTTTGACCCATTCTCAAGTTGCTCAACAAGTTTCTCAAGGTCCCGTCCTTCAAAATGGAGAATATTCATTCTATTCTCCCTCTATTTCAGGAGGGACAGTTTATGACCACCATAGACCTAAAGGATGCATATCTTAATGTGCCTATCCACAGGGAACATTTCAAGTTCCTGAGGTTCGCTTTTTTGGATCAGCATTTCCAATTTGTAGCCTTGCCTTTTGGCCCCGCCACTGCTCCTTGAATCTTTACGAAGGTTCTAGGGGCTCTTTTGGCTGTGGCCAGATCTCTAAGGATTTCGGTGGCTCCTTACCTGGACAATATCTTGGTCCAGGCGCCATCTTTACAGTTAGCAAGATCCCATACAGATTCTCTGTTAGCTATTCTCCGCTCTCATGGGTGGAAGGTGAATCTAGGGAAAAGTTCCTTGGTGCTAAGTATCAGGGTATGTTTTCTGGGGATAATCATAGACTCAGTATCTATCAAGATTTTTTTTGACGGAGGACAGAAATATCAAGCTTCTGGAGGCCTGTCGTTCTCTTCAGTCCTCTGTTCATCCATCAGTGGCAGTATGCATGGAAGTAATTGGTCTCATGGTGGCATCCATTGTAATGCTCATGGGATATTCCTCTATCAGACCAAACTTGGCCAGTAGTGTTCTTATTCCGGCATCAAGCTGAAATAATAGGAAATATCCCAGAGCAGAGAAAGTTTGTAAAATGAGGTAAGCAGTACTCACAGTAGGCAGGGTAGTCTTTAGCGGCAACAGGAAGGAAATCCAGCAGTATGGCAGTTCAGGGATAAACCAATAGAAGGATCGGAAACTGGCAGGTCTCAGCAACAAAGGAAATCCAGTTCAGGGATAAAAATAATAGAATGGTCAGGCAGGCAGAGTTCAGTAACAGTATAGCAATCAAATAGTTCAAGCGTTAAGCAGGCAGAGTGGTCAGACAGACAGACTTCAGCAACAGTATAACAATCTAGTACTTTAGGGGTTAAGCAAGCAGAGTAGTCAGACAGGCAAAAGTTCAGCAACAGTATAACAATCCAGTACTTTAGGGGTTAAGCACTCAGAGTAGTCAGACAGGTAGAGTTCAGCAATGTAGTGGCAATTCAGTACTTTAGGGGTTAAGCAAGCAGAATAGTCAGACAGGCAGAGTTCAGTAACGTTGTGGCAATCCAGTACTTTAGGGGTTAAGCAGACAGCGGCAGTGTGAAATCCATGGACATTATTCCGTTTGTGAGACCTCTACAGTTATGTATGCTCAATTAGTGGAATGGAGACCACTCGGATCTCTCTCAGAGGATAGTTTTAGACTCTCAGACAAGGATTTCTCTGTCTTGGTGGATCTCCCAAGACCATTTGTCTCAGGGCATTTGTTTCCTGAGACCTTCTTGGGAGATTGTGACCACGGATACCAGCCTGTTAGGCTGGGAAGCAGTTTGGGGATCCTTAAGAGCTCAGGGACTTTGGACTCAGGAGGAGTTTGCCCTCCCTATAAATATCCTAGAATTGAGAGCAGTTTTCAATGCTCTAACAGCTTGGCCTCAACTGAGTTTAGTTTGGTTTATCAGATTTTCGCTTCAACCACCAAGGAGGAACTCGGGGCATGTTAGCTATGAAAGAGGTGACTCACATTCTTCAGTGGGCAGTCTCACAATTGTCATCTCTCTGCCATTCATATCCCAGGGGTGGATTATCTAAGCAGGCAGACATTTTATCCATGGTAATGGGCTCTCCATCCGGATGTTTTCTCAATGTTAACCCTCAAATGGAGAGTTTTGGAGCTGGATCTGATGGCATCTAGTCTAAACACCAAGCTTCCAAAATACAGAGCAAGATCAAGAGAACTTCAGGCAGCTCTGGTAGACACCCTGGCAGTGCCATGGGATTTTGGTCTAATTTATCTGTTTCCTACAGTTGCCCTCCTTCCTTGGGTGATAGCTCGTATCAAACAGGAGCAGACTTCTGTGATTCTAATAGCTACAGCGCAGAACTTGGTTTGCGGACCTAGTGAAGATGTCATCATTTCCCCTGTGGAAATTGCCTCTGAAGAGGGATCGTCTACTTCAGGGTCCCTTACTTCATCTGAACTTAGTCTCTCTGAAGCTGACTGAACCCTTACTCTTGTACAGACAAGGTTTTTTTGTGAAGGTTATTGTGGCTATAATTCAGTCTCGTAAGCTTGTTACTTGCAATATTTATTACAAGGTATGGCAAAAATACCTTCATTGGTGTGGTTCTAGGGGTTTTTCTTGGAGTCAGGTGAGAATTCCCCCGTATTCTGTCCTTTCTTCAGGAGGGCCTGGATAAGGGTTTATCAGTCAGTACCCTAAAGTGTCAGATTACGTCTCTGTCGATTCTTCTGCAGAAGCGTCTGGCAATTTTGCCAGATGTTTAATCTTTTGTTCAGGCTTTGGTTAGAACCAGGCCTGTGTTTAGGTCAATTGCTCCTCCTTGGAGCCTTAATCTGGCTCTTGAAGTTCTGCAGCAGGCTCTATTTGAGCCTATGCATTCTGTTGATATTAAATTATTGTCCTGTAAGGGTTTTGTTTATGCTGGCAATTTCTTCTGCCCGTAGAGTTTTGGAGCTTTTGGCTCTACAGTGTGATTCTCCTTATCTTATTCTTCATGCGGATAAGGCGGTTCTTCATAATAAATTAGGTTTTTTACCTAAGGTCTTTTCGGAATGCAATATTAACCAAGAATGTGTTGTTCCTTCATTTTGTCCTAATCTTTCCTCTAAGATGGAGCGGTTGTTGCACAATCTGGATGTTGTGCATGCTTTGGAGATCTTTTTACAGGCTACAAAAGATTTTTTCAATCTTCTGCTCTTTTTGTTGTCTTTTCTGGTAAACAGAGGGGTCAGAAGGCCACTTCTTCTACTCTCTCTTTCTGGTTGAGAAGTGCTTTTCGATTGGCTTATGAGACAGTTGGACAACAGCCTTGTTACGGTACCAACTGTGTACCAAGGGTTAACCCCAGATGAACAATGTCCTGCATAGACAATCAGCAATTCACAACCCAGCCAGTTTCAGGTTTAAAACAGAATGACAACTTTATTTGAAGGCAGCACACAGATTTATACAGGTTTTTGACCCCCCCTCAGATGGGGGTTGAAAGAATGTTGTACATTAGATAAAAGGGAGAAGCGCCCTTGACATGATACAATAGAATTATATTACTTAAATACTTTACTTAGGCAGATAACAACTTAAACACATTTGGCTTGTCTTATCACCTAGCGTCTGTTCTCTGAGGGTGATTAAACAATGGCCTGTTTATTACTTAAATGTAATTATAGCACACAATAGCTGAGGCCAGAAAACCTGTCTTTAGAAATTAGATTCTTAAAGCTAAACACAGTTAACTCTTTCAGTCCTGACAGAAGGGTCTGTCACATAGCTCCCCCCTTGTGGAACACTCCGGCAGACCCGGCTTGACCCTTTTGCGGGTCAACCTGGGGATGACCGGACTAGGAGGTGGTAGGCATGTCAGTTTGCTGGGACAATCCATCTGTATTCCCGTTATGAGAGAGAATCCCTGTCTGTATAAATAAGGGTTCAACCTCTTCAGTGCCCCGACTAGGGCTAAACAGTCCTTCAAAATATCATCGGCTTCTTTACGTGGTTTTTGTACCTGCTCTTTATAGATATCCACAATCCCTTCACACTGACATAGGGTGCCCTTGAGTTGCTGCACCTCCCTATGAGCCAGCGTCAGCTTCTCCTCCAGTGTCACTAAGTTTGTCCTTAATGTTTCATGTTCCACTCTCAAGCTGGTGTTTTCTGCAGTCTGTCGGTGCAGCTTGTCTAGCAGAGATTCCTGTTCTAAACGTGCTTTTTCCTCTGCACTCCTCTTCTCTCCCGCTAGCACTGTTACATGATTATTTAACGTGACCATTTTATCCTCTACGTGACTCTTCTCCTTCATCAGCGCATTGTAACGTGACTCCCACATATCAATAGCGGATAGAGATTTACTGAGCTCAGCGTCCTGGGGCTTAGCAGCAGGGGGGTCAGTCTCTGCTGCACGGATCTGAGCACGGGTAGTCACAGGGTTAACATCAGCGGGACCCATAGGAGCGTAGGCAGAAACAAGGGGGACCAAGGTATTTCCAAGGAGAACATCAGCTGGTAAATCCTTCATGACCCCCACATTCACAGGTCTAGCGCCCCCTCCCCAATCCAAATGCACCCTGGCAACAGGCAGGCGGAACACAGTGCCCCCTGCTACCCTCACAGCCACAGTGTCTCCTGTGTGCTGTTTCTCAGACACCAAGTTCTTTCGAAGCAAGGTCATGGTAGCACCAGTATCCCGTAGACCACTGACCTCCTTCCCATTCACTTTAACCAGTTGCCGGTTATTCCGGTGGGCAGCTTGCACAAGGTCTGCCTCATGTAGGATGCCCCAACACTCTTGATCCTCTACGCAGTGGGCAGCGGGCTGAGGGTTACGTGGGATTCCGCCGGCGGGTCTCCTCCAGGACTGTGCTTGGTTGGCCGTGTTGAGGGGACACTCCGACCTTTTGTGTCCGATTTGCTTACATCCAAAGCACCGGATAGGCTGGGAGTAATCCCGTGAGGTGAACCGGGCTGTCTGAGGGTAGTTCGTGACTGGAGGCTGTGTGGCATAGCGGTGCGCCGGGGGTTGGTAAATGGCAGCTGCTGGGGTGGCCGGGGGTCTGTACTCCACTTTAGCAGGGGGCTTAGTGGTAGCAGTGTCCAGTTTGCGGGCATCCGTATACTCATCTGCCAAGCGAGCAGCTTCATGCAGGGTGGAGGGTTTACGGTCCCGAACCCACTCTCGAACTCCTGCGGGTAACTTGTCGAAGCAATGTTCCAACAGGAATAGCTGCAGCACCTCTTCCCCAGATAAGGCTTGGCACCCCGCTATCCAGTGAGCTGCTGTGCGGTGCACCTTACATGCCCACTCAAGGTAGGAATCACCAGCCAATTTAACAGTGTCTCTGAACCGCCTCCGGTATGCCTCCGGTGTAACCGCATACCTGGAGAGCAGAGCCTCTTTTACAGTATTATAATCCCCGACTTCCTCATCTGGAATGGCCCGAAAAGCCTCACTGGCCCGGCCGGATAATTTTCCGGATAATATCGTGACCCAGTCCTCTGCGGGTACCTTGTGTAGTGCACATTGCCTCTCAAAATCTGCAAGGTACCCATCAATCTCTCCTTCTGTTTCCAGGAAGTTTTTAAAAGCTGCAAAATTTACTTTTCCCTTTTCCACTGGGGTTGCTGTGACTTGGGCTGCTACAGCGCCGCTTTGGCGAAGTAGGTTGGCCTCCACAGCTGCTATGACCCGGTCGATAATTTCGGCAGATGGGTTGGGGCCATAATATGCCAGTCTTATTTTAACCGCCCGATCAAAGCTTGCTTCTTCAGGGGTTCTGTCTGATATGCTGGGCCCATTGGTTCCTTCTGTCCCTGGTACTCTTTCCATCTTAGTCAGTATTGTAATAATCCCCCTCTTCCTGAGGTTACTGGCTTGTGTAGTTGCTCTTCTGGGCGATAAGGATTCTCCCGTCGCTTGCCACCAATGTTACGGTACCAACTGTGTACCAAGGGTTAACCCCAGATGAACAATGTCCTGCATAGACAATCAGCAATTCTCAACCCAGCCAGTTTCAGGTTTAAAACAGAATGACAACTTTATTTGAAGGCAGCACACAGATTTATACAGGTTTTTGACCCCCCCCTCAGATGGGGGTTGAAAGAATGTTGTACATTAGATAAAAGGGAGAAGCGCCCTTGACATGATACAATAGAATTATATTACTTAAATACTTTACTTAGGCAGATAACAACTTAAACACATTTGGCTTGTCTTATCACCTAGCGTCTGTTCTCTGAGGGTGATTAAACAATGGCCTGTTTATTACTTAAATGTAATTATAGCACACAATAGCTGAGGCCAGAAAACCTGTCTTTAGAAATTAGATTCTTAAAGCTAAACACAGTTAACTCTTTCAGTCCTGACAGAAGGGTCTGTCACAAGCCTCCAGAGAAAATTATGGCTCACTCCACTAGGGCTGTCACTTCCTCTTGGGCCTTTAAAAATGATGCTTCTATGGAACGGATTTGCAAGGCGGTCACTTGGTCATCATTGCACACTTTTTCCAAATTTTCCAAATTTTATGTTTTTGCCTCAGCTGAGGCTTCTTTTGGGAGGTAAGTTCTTAAAGCGGTGGTGCCTTCTGTTTAGGTTCGCCTGTCTTGTGTATCCCTCCCTTCCATTCTGTGGACTCTAGCTTTGGTATTGGTTCCCACTAGTAATTGAATGGATTTGTGGACTCTCCATGCCATTGAAAAGAAAAGATAATTTATACTTTTTTTTTTCTTTTTCCGCTAAAGTCATTTATTACATTTTTATTGTACAAAGAGAAAAGAGAAAAATACAAGCAACACACACATAACACACATTTCTCCATACATGGAGATTACAGCATAAAAGAGAAATGTATAAGAAGGGACAAAAGCCAAATAGCCAAAACCCTTTCCCGGACAACTCAAAAAAAAAAAAAAAAAAAAAAAAGGTAGTAAGAAAAATAAAAATATTCCTTCTCTCCTCTCGTCCCCCCCCCCACGTCCCCCAACCCCCCCTAATCTAATTTAATGTTGATGATTTGTTCTATATATTGTACAAAGTCATTTCCCTGAAGGCCCACGAAAACCCTCCACCTTCTACAGAATTTCTCTCCTGAGGGCCCCTCCAATTTTGATTCATATGCTGCCTTAATTGATGAATCTAATAATGCTTTCCTCACTTCTGGGATAGTGGGAGATAATTTGTACTTACCAGATAAATTATTTTCTTTCCTGGCATGTAGAGTCCACGACCCACCCTTATTTTAAGACAGCTTTTTGTCATTTTTCTAAACCTCAGGCACCTCTATACCCTTTGTGTCTTCTTCTCTTTCCATAATTCCTCGGCTGAATGACTGGGGATTGTACGTGGTGGGAGGATACTTGAAGATTTGTTGGGGTGTTCTTTGCCTCCACCTGGTGGCCAGGAGTTAAATTCCTACTAGCAATTGAATGGATTTGTGGACTCTCCCTGCCAGGAAAGAAAATAATTTATCAGGCAAGTATAAATTATGTTTTATTTTTTTAGAAGAGTTAGAGGAGAAATATATATGGGAGATCTTTAGTGGCTCTAAGAAGAGCATTCTAATCTTAAAAGAGAAAACAACTAAATGTGGCTCCTTCTCTGGCTATAAAATAAACTCACAAAAATCTGAAATATGGATTTGGAAAAATAGATTTATGAGGGAATATTTTCTATTTAAAAAGGCAAAAAATCAAATTAGATATTTAGGCATTACATAGACAGAAAAAAACAAGAAATGGGACTGTTTAAACCATGGCAAACTATTCATTAAAATTAAGGAAGAACTTAATAACTGGTCTTCTTTTCCTCTAATGTTCTAATAATATTGGCTAAAATCAATATAGCTAAAATTATTACATTCTCCTAAATTCGATATTTTATGAAGAATTTACCACTGATGTTTCATGTGCAAATTAATGAAGCGTGTATGCAATTTTTTTACGAAGGGAGGGAGAGACGTCTTTTGATTTAAAACTTGTCACAATTAATATTTGTATATTTCTATCTTTTAAACTTTTACAACTGGGTATGTTTAGTGAAAATTGTGATAGATTGGATAACAAAGACAAATTATGCATTGCTTCTTAATATTGAACAAAGTATAATCACAAAGTATATAACACCAATAATCATTTAATAAAAAAAGTGTTTTTAGGACTGTTTATATAGCTTTGCAAAATTTTAGAAAGAGATACAAACAGATTTTTTAGTTTCACTATACTTTACAAATAAAAGGCAAACCAGAATATCTAGAACATCTAGAACTACAATCTAATTTATTTTTTTTAAATGGAAAGTGAATGGATTAGAATTCATAGATCAACTACGTGATCCTGAACACAATACAATAAAAACATATGAATCCCTTAAACAAGAATTCAAATGATTGAATATTGATTTTTTTTTGTTACTTGCAGATATGTTTTGGCACAAACTACTTAAGAAGTTGCAGGGACAAAAACACATTTGCAATATAAAACAAAAATGGTCTCTTTAATTTAGTGAGAAGAACCGCAAATCATTGAACAAAGAATTTAGAGAAGGCAACTTTGACGGCTTCGCGTGAATCCCATACAAGACTATTGAATAGAACCTATCTTAACCCCTCAGTAATGTCTAAATGGAATAAACAACTAATCTATCCCTGCTTAAGATGTAAACATTCTAATGCAGATATGATTAATTGCTTTTGGAATTGTCTAAAAGTTCAAAGACTGCGGAATAGAATGCATTTCTGGCTAAATAGTAATGGAGCATAAATTTACTCTGCAGAAAAAAAACATATTTTTTAATTATAAAAAAATGAAAATGGTAAGTTTAAATAAATGAGCTGTGTGTGTTATTAAAGTCTCTAAGGATTTCTATCAATTTGTGTATTGTTTTGTGGCTGTGAGGATATAAAAAGTGCTTTAAAGAAAAATTGATTTTACTAATTCAATATTACTCAACTCCAGTTCTCAGGACAACCCAGTAGAGCAGGATTCTTTTTCAAGACAACTAGTGTGTTTGAGCCAATAAGTTTTGTTTTATGCATTTATAGGTTTACAACTGTCCAGTGTCCACCAAACACGGGTAAGCCATGAAAAATGATCAATGATAGATATGCTGTTCTGCAATCTGCATTTCCTTTTTCGTTATCAGTTTAATAAGGCAACCTTTGGTCAAGCAGAAATTAAAAGAAAACATCTATGTATATACTAATGGTCACAATGTTTCAGTTTTTCTTAAAATTTAAAGGGACAGGAAACACCAACATTTTATTTCATGATTCTCATACAACATACAATTTCAAACAAATTTCCAATTTATTCCTATTATCAAATTTGCTTAATTTTCTTGTTATCCTTTGCTGAAGGAACAGCATTACACTACTGGCAGCTAGCTGAAAACATCTAGTTTGCCAATCACAAGAGATCAATGTGTGCAGGCACCAATAAGCAGTTAGCTTAGCTCCCACTAGTGTGGGATATGTGCATATTCTTTTTGAACAAGGCATACCAAGAGAAGAAAGCACATTTGAAAATAGAAGTGAATTTAAAAGTGTTTTAAAATGACATGCTCTATCTAAATCATGCAAGTTTAATTTTGACTTTCTTATCCCTTTAAGAAGCTCAAGACCAGTGAATAACTTAGAATGTTAAAAATCCATGCAGTAAAATGCTTTTTCATGTACTGCAGCAATAAAAGTAAGCTGGGCATTGAAAATTGATGGTAACAATTGCTAGGGGTGTAGCAGCTTTTGTTGATTACCTACAAACCCTCTATATATAAGCAGTGTGGAACAGACTGTTACTACGCTCTTTTAATCATTATTTTGACAGTATTTTATTGAATAAAATAGTATATTGCTATTAGAATGGAGAGAAAAAGGCAGTTAACAAAGGAAGACAAACAGACCATTATGACCCTTAAAAGAATAGGTCTTTCCTTTAAATATATTGCAAAGAAAACCAAGGTGTCAGTGAATAAAGTTTCCTACACCAACATTAAATGGTGCCTGAAAACGAAAAGAAACTCTTACAGGAATAGGTCTGGTTGACCCAAAACCACAACAGAATTGAAAGACAAGTTGCCTAGCTGGTCAGGGGTTCATTCTACAGCAAGATAATGACCTAAATATTAGGGATGGATGAATGTTTTGCAACATTTGAGAAATGAAACAAATTTTAACACATTCATTCATTCACTCACACATTCATTCAATTTTGAATGTTTGTACAACATCATTCATTCCTTTCAAATTTCAAATGTTTGTACAACATTCTAACATTTGTTTAATGTAATAGTATTTCGAATGCTTTCTTTAAATATAATATTCAATTCGCATTTTTCTAATAATTCGACTCAAATTATGCAATATTCTAATTTAAAAAATTTGAATCTATATATTTGTAATAGTATTTCTAAGACTCTGTTTAAATGTAACATTTGAATTATGCAATATTCGAAAAAGAAAGATTCAAATTGATATATTTGTATCTATTATGTATTAATTTACCAAATTCCCATAACATGAACTATTGAACTTCTAAATAATAATTGTTAAATTGAATGTTACATTAAAAATTTTGAATGTGAATATTCGATTTAATTATGAACATTCGAAAACTAAAGTAACGTCAGATTACCAAATTTTGATGGATTTTCTTTCTTATCAGCAATCGATTGTCCAAAACGAATGTCCACAGGACTATTTATTCTACCAAACAAATTACACTTTCAGCAGGTTCGCCCATCCCTGCTTAATATATATATATATATACACTGTATATTTATTTATTTAAAGACATAGAAATGTTTGCACTTTTTTATTTTATGTTTTATATCCTTTTTTTCCCATTTAAACCCATAAATTTAAAAAATCATCAGCTATAAAATTATATTTCTGTAAATTCAGTTTAAAGTAAATTTGGTAACAAAAGAAAATTGGAAAGTCTCTTAAAATTCAAAATCATGAAAATTTTATTTTGACTTTCATGTACCTTTAAACTGTGCACTCTATGGGAGCAGTGTTTACAACTATATGATTGTTACAAACATTGTTGTAAACAATGCTGACACACAGTGAGTAATACCTCTACAAGCTCCTAAGCGTAGCTCCTTACTCATGCAAAGGAGCTTCATTTTAACCATGGAAACCAAGTGAAAGTAGTATATTTGATAATAAAAGTAAATTGGTAAGTTTCTACACAATCTATGCTCTATCAGAATCATAAAAGTTTTATTTTGTCATTTTAAACAGATGCTGTCAGTGGCAGGCATGCACAGTGTTAACATAAGGTGTACAGTATTCTGGCTCAGTTGTAAAGGATTTTAAAGTAAAAGAAAGGTCAAAATTGAAATGTGCATGGGTGCGTTTCAGTTTGAAATAGAAGCATGTTTGCAATATACTTCCATTAGCAAAAATGCTTCTAGTAGAAGTTATTACTGTTTTTCTGCAGCATATGCACATATCCTGTGAGGGCTGTGCACCAGTATTCAATCTGAGAGAGCTGAAGATGGTGTGTATTACGTCTGTGAAGATGTTATTTGTGTCATACAAGCCACCACTGACTGTCTGAGAAGGTGTTCAATACTGAATCACTGGGCCCTCACGGGATATGTGCGTATGCCACAGAGAAACAGTAATAACTTTAACTAGAAGCATTTTTGCTAATGGAAATATATTGCAAAAATACTTCTTTTTCACATTGAAATGCAACCATGCATATTTCAATTTTGACCTTTCCACCCCTATAAAGGGACAGTCAAGTCAAAATTAAATTTTCATGATTTGGATAGGACTTGCAAATTTAAACAACTCTCCCATTTACTTTTAGCATTAAATTTGCTTTGTTCTTTTGGTATTCTTTGTTTAAAACTAAACCTAGGTAGGCTCTTAAACTAATTGCTAAGCCCTTGAAGGCTGCCTCTTATCTCAATTCATTTTGACAGTTTTAACAGTAAGACACTGCTACTTCACGTGTGTCATATAGATAACAATGTACTCACTCCCATTGAGTTATTTGTGAGTCAGCACTGGTTGGGTAAATGCAAGTCTGTCAAAAGAACTGAGATAAGGGGGCAGTCTGCAGAGGCTTAGATACAGGTAATCACAGAGGTAAAAAGTGTATTAATATAAAAGTGTTGGTTATGCAAAAAAGTAAAAAAGGGATTATTTATCTTTTAAAACAAGTAGACTGTCCTTTTAAGTATTTGCAGAGGGTTATCGTGTTCACTTTATGCCCTTCACTTCTTATATTCCTCCATTGACTTCCTTGGTGGTTGGAGTGACAAGAAGGGAAAAAGATTTTCTTTTTATTTATTAAATCCATTTTTTTTACTAAGGGCCCATTCTCAAAAATTAGCCGGCATGGAGTGAAATCATCATATTGACACTTGCAGAGGCAGACCTCAATTTTCTAAAAAGAGGGGTTAAGCCTGGAAGTACTGGTGAGTGGCGAGCTGCTTCCCATAGAAAGTAATGCAGTTCTCTGGAATGGAAACGTGCAGGGAGTGAATGAATGAATATTAAAATATATATGAAATATCATAAGCTATTTGTAAACTCTTGTTGAGTTATCTAGATGCTTCATAACTGCTGTAACAATTTAAAATTTGATAATGATATCACGCAGAAAAGTAGAAGGTCGATTGTGGACACAGTTTAAAGGTGTTCACAAGCATGTTAACTAACATATAGAATCTGCTGAAAATCTATTTGTAATTTCACGATATTTAAAGTGAATGTAAATCCTAGCGTTTTACAAACGCTAGGATTTACTATTGAAACAAATAAAGGGCACTTTCATTCATGAAGTATAAGATACTTCATGTAGAAAGCTCCTTTATTTGATTCAATCGATCACCGCTCTTAGCCAATAGCCGTGCGGTAAATCCAGCTAAGAGCTAAGAGCGGCTATCGATTTACTTTCACTTTAAGTCTGATACATAAGTAATAAAAAAATTAAATAAATTCTAACTGACCCAAATTAGTCTATAATCAGTGGCATTTAGTTCAGCAGCGAGATACTTTATTCATGTTACTATTAGCCATTTGATAATTCCTTCTGCAGTTTTGCTTATAGGGCTAATAAAAAATGTATTTTTAACCAAAAACAAATCAAACTGCTGTGTTTTCAATGTGCTTTAACTTGTGTTCACTTCTTGCTTTGCAAAATGTATTTTTCTATCAGTGTAATACATAATTAGAGACAAACTCTCGAACATACATTTTGCAAGATAAAACAGTGTGACTTGCCGGCATTAAATAATTTGTGAATATGATGAGACCAATGAGAGAACTTTGGGCACATCCATGGAAATGGCCCAGTTTAACCTTCTTGCTGAACCAGCGAGACTCATTGTTTCAGTTGAACAGTACATATTGGTATAAAGAAGGGAAACAATGAGTAACAAATCATTAGACTTCTTAAACCTCTGTTTTACAATAATACTAGCATAAGTAAGCAACTACTTGACTGGCCACTCATGGACCTCTTGGTTAGTAAGGATGAAATATATATGGTAGTCGCACTAGTGTCCACTTTTGGAACTTATGACACCAGAAATAGTAAAGTGTAAAAAAGCAAGAATAGCGTTTCTTAAAACTTAAAATTGCATATAATGTGATATTCTAGAGACTTAAAGGGACAGTTTACTCAAAAATGTTTAATCTGTTCCCAATGATCCACTTTATCTGCTGGAGTGTATTAAATTGTTTACAAGTATTTCCATTACCCTTATATTGGCATTTGAAATAGCATACTTAGCCTGTGGTATCCCCACCCATCCTAAAAGTTTTTGGCCTCAAGGCCAAGCTGTGTTAACACAGCTAATAGAAGAAATTACACTCCCAGTGGGGTATAGAAGAGATAAGGTAATACAATGTTAATTTTCCATTGTTCTCTCCAAGTATTGGTGATTGGTTTATGGACAGATATAAAATAAAGAAGCAGGTATAGTTACACAATGTGATAATGTAATGAGATCTGATTATACCTACAGGCTTAACCCATTTTATTTCAGAACACAAAATCCTCTAATTCATATACACAAATAAGCCTTAAAAAACAAATCTTATACATTTTATACTCTGCAGCTGGAAAAAAAGTAATTGGAAACACATTAATGGAAAAAACTATTTTATAGTATACTGTCCCTTTAACTAGCATATTTTGTTATTTTAAACAATAATAAAAATGTATATTCATCTGAGATAAGAACAATTCAATAAGTCAGAGAGGCATAACAGTTAAGATGTGATATAGTGAACTTGTTGCATAGTATTTATACTCAGAAATAAAGAGTGGGGGTTCAGCTAAGGGGGATAGATTTTTAAATCTTCTCAGGGATAACTTCTTGTCACAATTAATAGAGGAGCCAACTAGGAGTAAAGCTATTTTGGATTTAGTGCTATCAAACAATACAGATATAATATCAAACATAGAAGTCAAAGAAAATTTGGGTAACAGTGATCATAACATGGTCACATTTGAAATCTATTTTCATAAGCAGTATCTTAAAGGTTTAACTAAGGCTTATAATTTTAAGAAAGCAAAATTCAACGATTTAAATAACATAAAGTGGGACAAAGTATTCTCTAATAAAAATACAGAGGATAGACGGATAACATTTAAAACTTTGTTAAATAAATATACATCTCAGCAAATACCATATGATTATAAAAAAATAAAAAAAATCTAAGTCAATGTGGCTAAATAAAAATGTGTTAAGCGAAATAAGGAAAAAACGTAGGGCATTTAAATTATTCAAAGAAAATAGTATAGACTCAACATACCATAATTATATGGAATATAACAAAGCATGCAAAAAAGCAATCAAATTGGCCACAATAGAAAATTAAAAATTAATTGCAAAGGATTCTAAGTCTAACCCTAAAATTTTCTTTAAATACATAAATAGCAAAAAATTTAACAAGGACAATATAGGTACATTAAAATATGTGAAGGGTAGCATGGTTAACAGTGACAGGGAGAAGGCTGAGGTACTAAACCAGTTTTTTTTCTTCAGTATACACAAAAGAGGAACCAATGGACGATACTTTGGAACAAACTAGAACATGCCAGCCCATACCATTCACTGGGTTATGTATAGAGAATATCAGGAAAATACTGGATAGTATTAAGGTAAATAAAACTCCAGGCCCAGATGGAATACACCCAAGGTTGTTAAGGGAATTTAGCAATGTTATAGACAAACCTCTACTCTTAATTTTTCAAGACTCATTATCCTCAGGCATGGTAGCCCAGGACTGGCCTAAAGATGTTCAAAAAGGGAAGCTGGGATGATCCAGGAAGCTATAGACCAGTTAGTCTGACATCAATAGTGGGGAAGATATTTGAAGGGATTATAAGGGATTAAAAGGGATTACATTGATTAGCACATTCGTGTAAACAAGATTATGAGTTCAAATCAGCATGGTTTTATGAGAAATAGATCATGTCAAACTAATCTAATTAGATTATATGAGGGAGTAAGTAAAATATAGATAAAGGGGAATCAGTTGATGTGATATACTTAGATTTTGCAAAGGCATTTGATACAGTGCCACATGAGAGATTAATGCACAAAATTAAGGGACTGAGAATAGCTGTAAATGTTAGCTCATGGATAAATAACTGGATAAAAGATAGGGAGCAACTAGTAGTAGTGAATGGATCATACTCAGATTGGACAAAGGTAATCAGTGGAGTCCCCCAGGGATCAGTACTGGGCCCTGTTCTTTTTAATATATTTATACATGACTTGGAGCAAGGATTAAATAGCGACATCTCTATTTTTGCAGATGATACTAAGTTAAGTAAGGTCATTAGGTCAGAGCAGGATGAACTTTTGTTACCTAGAGAGCTGCAAAAATTAGAAGTATGGGCAGGTAAATGGAAAATTAGATTTAATACGGGAAAATGCAAGGTTCTACATTTTGGAAGTAAAAATAAGCAGGCAACATATTATTTAAATGGGACAAGACTTAGCCAAACAGAGGAGGAAAGGAATTTGGGAGTAGTAATAGATAACAAGCTAAAGATGGGTGCACAATGCAGGGCAGCAACTACAAAGGCTAAAAAGATACTAGCATGTATTAAAAGAGGCATTGATTCAAGGGAGGAAAGCATAATTCTGTCACTATATAAATCCCTGGTAAGACCTCACCTTGAGTAAGGAGTGCAGTTCCTCGACCAATCGCAAAAAAATATATTGTAGAACTAGAAAAAGTTCAGAGAAGGGCCACAAAGCTAATAAGGGGAATGGAGAATTTAAGCTATTAGGAGAGGCTAGCCAAACTGGGTCTGTTTCCTTTAGAAAAAAGGCGCTTGAGAAGTGACATGATTACTTTATATAAATATATTCAAGGCCCATATACAGAGATAGCAGAAGCTATGTTTATTCCAAGAAATTTTTTTGTGACAAGAGGTCACAATTTAAGGTTGGAGGAAAGGAGATTTAATCTACTGCAACAGAAACGTTTTTTCACTGTAAGAGCAATAAATTTGTGGAACTCATTACCAAAGGAGGTAGTGAATGCCAATACCCTAGATACATTTAAAAATTGTTTGGTTACATTTCTGTCAAGAAACAAAATTCATGGATATGATTGCTAGTATTAAATGGGTCTCCTTTTAGTGGGATTATTTAAGCTTAACTTGAGCTGTTTGTAAGTATTTTAGATTTGTATAGGTCGAACTTGATGGACTTCGGTCTTTTTTCAACCTCATCTACTATGTTAATATGTTATGTAGAACATAATAAATTATGTATAGTTAAACTCACTTAATTTCACAGCAAGGTCACATACTTATTTCAGGCAAATATGAGCTATGTGATATTAGGTAAAATTAATTCTATAAACTCAAAACGTAGATTACTCCAACTAAAGATTAACATTGGTTACACAAGTATGCTACTTATAGGGAGTACATGCTATAACATGAAAGAGTTACCCTAAATAAGGCATAATATTGAGGAAATTGGTAAACAGTAGTTTGATTGTAGATCCCAGTCTTGCTGTTGATCTTAGAGGGGAAGACAACTAGACAGCAATTGTTGGCTCTAATTTAAAGGGAGATAGGAAGGTATGTATTAGCTATCTGGATGTAAGATCTAGTAGGATAGAATTACTGTGTCAGGGAAGCGCTTTATATGCAAGGTTCCTAGTGCTATGTATAATGAAAACTTGTGGGTAATAAGCAATCCTAACAACGCTCCACATATAGTAAGAGAGGAAGAGGACTGCAATAGCGTTATAAAGACCATCTTAAAGTGGCTTGTTTGTGGTGACTAACCTATAATATAGGTCTATAGTTAGTTGATTAATAAAGTTTACAGAGAAGTTTAGCGATATTTAGCTCACTATACAGAACTCACAAAAAAGAGCTAACAGATGGCATGAATAGATGTTAGTATGCCAGAACTGTAAACACTCATATGAGACCACCTACCATAAAAATGACTGTCAAAGTCCTTTAACTAGAAAACATGAGACAGCACTAAGGATTCAGATCCGGAAATCTTCATAAGGCAGAATAGTGGAACCTCTGACAAAAGAGACTTAACATCCTATTATGTTATGTCTATGGGGGATATTTATCAAAGTGTCAACTGAAAATACGCTGGAATTCCGCGTTGTAATTGTCACAAGATTGATCCACCGTAGTTATCAAAGCATCAAAATCGTAAAATGTTGAAATTTGTCACATAACATACGATTCCGCGATCTCAATCTGATGCAGAACGATGCGCGTTGAAAACCTGTGGAATTCGAGTGGAATCGTGTTCATTCGCCCTACTATTCGACACTATTTGAAGCTCTTACGAAGTTATAAAAATTTCTACATTTACGCTCGCGTCTTTTCCAACTCAGCGTACCTGGTTTTCAATCCGCCACTCTTCAGGTTGCGGATGCCATAGAACTCAATAGGAGTCGGAAAACACAGAAAGCTTATCTTCGATGCTGCAAGAGAATGAAGTATATTACATAATAAAAGTAAATTAGAAACTCTATTAAAATTGTATACCCTTTCTAAATCAAACAATATTATTGCTCCACATTTGGTGCACTAGTAGATATAGGGATAAAAAAGAAAATACATTACTGCTTATGGATTATGTTACAAATGTGTCTCTCATTACAAAGCAAGGGGACAATATTATTTCTACATATTTGGTGCAAAGTTTTGCCCCAAACTTGTCACACTAATAGATATTGAGAAAAAATGAAATAAATACATAACATAATATAGCTAACTTCCTTTTTATTTGTTGGAAAAATCTATGTGCACCATGTTTAAGCCATGTAATACAAGTCCCACTCTCCACTTCAAGCCATATTTGACGCAACACTTTTCGCACCAATTATGACGCAAAATTTTTCCACCACTTTTGATTAGAATATGCATAATCACATGATTTATGACATCAGCCAATCTGATTCAAATACACATTATAAACTATCACTAACGAATCAAAATGCTTGATACTTGTGTCATTGATCACCCATCAGAACTTGTAAGTGCCATTTGTTACATTGTGTATTATACTTTGAAAGTATGTATATGGGAAATTAGTATTAAAGATAAACATTGATGCTAACATTAGGACACACAGTGTAATATTTTAGACAAGGATTTTAAAATTCGAATTGATGTTTGGTTCAATATAATCTTAAGATGATAGCTCAAAGGGATAGTCCACCTAACTTTAAACTGTTATGATTCAGATACAGCAGAAATTAAAATAAGATCTTAACTGGCATGCTATTTTCAGTGTATTTCTTCCATCTCTTGAATTTCTTTTTCAGTAAGAAATGTCATCTTATATGCCAGGCCTTTTTATAACACCTGTAAAGGGGTGGTTTTTAAAAATAGATTGCAATCAGGAGGGGATAGACAGGTGCAGAGAGAAACCTGGCCCAGATTTTAAAAGGACAGGAAACCGCAAAATCTTCTTTTATGATTTGGATAGAACATACAATTTTAAACAACTTTCCAATTTACTTCAATTATCAAATTTGCTTCATTCTCTTGTTATCCTTTGCTGAAGGAACAGCATTGCACTAGTGGCAGCTAACTGAACACATCTATTTAGCCAATCACAAGAGACAAATGTGTGCAGGCACCAATTAGCAGCTAGCTCCCACTAGTGCAACTTACATTTTTACTTTCCTATCCCTTTAAAATATTCATTGATTGCGAATAAGTACATATGATACTCGGAGATTACATGTTATATATGCAATTATTCCTGCTCAGAATATTAATACATTTACAATATATACATATAGTGGTATAAATAAACACAGAGATATGACAGACAACATTGTTTAGAACAAAAAAGGAACTTAGGGACATGTAAATATGTTTGCAAATGATTTCTGACATAACACAAACACACACACACATATATATATATATATATATATATATATATATATATATATGTGTGTGTGTGTGTGTGTATATATACATACTAAAATATATATGTACAATATTAAAAATAATTCTAATAATTCACTATCCTCTTTGCACCAAATATGTCGCTACTTGCTATATTCACAATTAGTCCTGCTCAGAAAAAGAATACATTTACACTATATACAATAATATGCTAAAGAGAAATGTCTTGTTCATGGACAGTAATGAAATGATATAAATAAAGCTGGGAAAAACCTGAATAGCCGTGACATCTATGAATGTTAGTTAACACCAGTCCGATGCTCTTTGCACCGTACTTGGCGCTCATGTTTTTGACGGCTTTTTTGATAAATAAGGAGATCATATTCAGATCCACGGCCACGATGTTTCCCGAGCGTATTGACGCCCACAAATGCAACATAGTTGACCCTTTGATAAATATCCCCCTATAAGTTAACCGACAAGGGTGAAATATAAAATCCTCCATATGTGCTGGGGCTTTACTCCAACGTCTTCTAGCCAATACCTATTTTATAGTGACTCGAGTTCCACACTCTCCACAATGAAGGACGCTGTCTTTCACTCCAGATTGCTGGATGTCTATTGGTTCTTGTTGGACAGCAGCAATGGCTGTGACGGCCCTCCAGGAAGCCGGGTGTGCTTTCCGTCACAGTCGCCTGGTTCAATGCAATAGGGGGCCCAAGTAGGTGCTAGGTGGCTCGCCAATAACGCCCTCATCTGAGGGCCTCTGGGTAGAATAAGAACCATTGCCCACGGTGAAACAGAGTGTGGTAGCTAGAGTAAGACTGCACTGTTTAGTTTCATCAGAATGCGCCACTTGCCGGTGCTCCAATGGAGAGAATAAGACAGGTTCTAATCCAGGGCTGTCCGAGGTTCTTGGATGTAGAGATGCATGAGACTGCCATGTCTAGGGTCAGATGGGACTGTAGTTGTTTTGTTTAATCTTTGCCTTTGAACTGCATGATCTTGCGACATATCTCTCAATCGCAGAGTTTCGGCTAAGTTATCCATTCTGTTGCAGTACTTCCTCTCAGACTCTAGCTCTAAAGAAGGTGATCTACAAACAGCATGGCTCTTAGGCTTACATGCTAAGAGGGTTCAAGGGGATAGCAATGTAGGAGAGGAAACAGTATAAATGTCAGGGTTTTTTTCCCTGTTTGTTTGCCATGTGCTGCTGGCAGCCATTTTACTCACCTCTCTTTGACGTTTGGCTTAGTGTAGGGGTTTTCAAAGTCTTAGGCAGTGAGCATCCCCTCTGACAAAATTTAAAGCACAGCCCCACCCACCACTACATAATAGATGTTACATTATTTTTTCTCTTTAAAGAAACTTGTAATATTTATTTTAAGTTTTAATTTGGGGCATTTACATTTGATCCATGGTTCATACACAGCTCTTATTTAATTTCTGAGCGCTCAGCTACGCAACCTGACGCAGCAGAGTGCTCAGAGATGAAAAGGCAGGACACACTGAGCGTGCACAGCTGCATGTACAAGCTGTGCGCGCTCCACTTGCAGTGTGTCACAGACTTTACTGATCAAGACAAAAAACACAATTCAGTCGCTGAGCGATTTTGACCTCAGTGCCTTTCTTCCACAACAACACGGCAAATGCCACTGTCAGCAAAAGTTCTGTGTTTCATGAAAGTCAGCTACTGCTTGTGGTTTCCATAGGATATAGTGCAGTGTCACTGCTCCAGTGCCTCCCTTTATTTAGGGTTTATATGCTTTTAAAGGGACAGTCTACTTGATCATTTTTATTGTTTAAAAAGATAGCTATTCCATTTATTACCCATTCCCCAGCTTTGCATAACCAACACTGTTACATAAACATACTTTTTACCTCTTTGATTATCTTGTATATAAGCCATTGCAGACGGCCCCTTTATTTCAGTACTATTTATAATCTTGCATTTTAGTCAGTCAGTGCTGGCTCATTTGTAACTCCACAGCAGTGAGCAGTTTTATCTATATGCCACACATGAACTAGCACTGTCTTGCTGTGAAAAGCTAATAAAATGCAGAGATAAAGGCGCCCTGCAGAATTTAGAATTTATAAAGTATATTAATATAACAATGTTGGTTGCGCAATGCTGGGGAATGGGTAGAAAAGGCGTTTTATATTTTTTAAATAATAATAAAAAAAAATCAAGTAGACCGTCCTTTTAAGTGTCCTAAAATGTTCTGCTCACATCAACTTAAAATATCTGCTATTGGGGGCGGAGCTAGCAGCCGATGCAGCATGACGTGCCATTTCAGAGCTCCTGTCATCTGCTCAATAAATCTCATAATTTTGGCACTTTGAATATCCTTATACTACGAGACCTGGTTCTCAATCAGTCTGGGAATACAGGATAAAGGATATGAGACAATAATACATAATAGCTGACAAAATCAACAGTACAAAGGCCTCCCAGTTTGTCTGCCACATAAAGCAAGCCGCCATATTAGAGGACTCTTACGCATCATCTCTTTTACTAGAGATACATCTCTAAAATGTAACCTCCTCTTAAGCTACTCTATGGAGGGGCAAATCATCTCTGTGCTCCGCAACTTAATGCTCTCCCTAGATAACCAGCAGCAGGCTCTTATTCAAAAACTGAGAGCTCCTAGGGATCCACAACTACATGCTCTGCTGGCAGGAGAAGCTGAGGGGGCGGCTAGTCATTGTGAACTAATATCACTACACTTGAGAGGAGACACCTCAGGATACAGAGGATGTTTGTGGGACTGAGATCTGGAACCTCAAGCCTGTGATGGAGGTACAATTAGATATCTGCAAGCAGTATAATACCCTCCAGCCCTCCACCATTCACACTGGACCTGCGCAGCATAGCGAAGCTCACCTAGAGGCGTCACAGATAAAATTGAGGAGATCTAGTAGACGCAATGACCTAAAGACGACAGCCCACACTGCCATCAATACTGAGGAGCATGACAACACTACTACTACTACTTCAAATCACCAGGCCCCGTCAAGTCCGACAATAGAGACTGTGATTTGGTTGCAGTTGTGTGCGAGGCAGCATTCCCCATTCAAATGCTCTAAGGGCCATCTATGCTCTGCAAGAGAGGAGCGTATTGATGTGCGAGTTGGTATAGGGTAACACACTCTTGTCAGCACTGAGCAGTACATAGACGCTGTCCGTTGTCTCAGACTTTGCTTTGCGTGTCACCTATAACTTAACCTGTTGTGTCCTGGAGAAAGCTTGGGTTTTAAGCATAATCTCTCAACATAGTTATACATCCCCTCAGCTAACAGATAAAACCTCTCTACATGAGCCTGCTGCGAACATGAGTTTATACGGACTTAATGGTTGAGGAACTGCACTGAGAATGACTATACTACAACGGCCATAGTTTAACTGCTTTCAGGTTTATGACATTTTCAAAGCTTTTTGTCGATTATTTTCATTTACAGCTCTGTTAACGTCCTAATATACATAGATATGTTCATAATGTAAGGTTCACTATCTGGTGACCTCTGCTCTCTGATCTTACTGCTAAGTTTTGTATGTCACTGTCAGGGGCTATGTATAGGTCCAAATAACAGTAGTTAGTTATACACACCCACCTATTTCCGTACTGTTCAAAACACTGCCCTGTGGTAGTCTTATCATCTGCAGGTTCTCATATATAATTATATAATGCAATGTTAAATGGGTAGTGATTCTGGATGTAATGGGCCTTTCTGCATTATATCCCTAAAGAGAGCTGTGTGATATGATAGATATGAGACAGCTGTTCTCTGATGTATTTGTTTACTACCTCAAGGCTCACTATATAACTGTCAGGGTTTTTTCCCTGTTTTGTTTGCCATGTGCTGCTGGCAGCCATTTTACTCACCTCTCTTCCTGACTATGGTGCATTGTGGGGGATGCTGCTCATTTCCTGCACTTCCTTTTATGGCCAGACTGGTGTGCATCATCCGTGTGAGACAGGATGCAGTCTCAGAATTGTGATGTCATCACTTATTATTTAAAGGGCCTCTGTTCAGTATGCTTTGCCTTTGCGTTGTCTCAGACCTGTTTGTGAGAGTTCCTGTGTATTACCTGGCTGCCTGATGTCCTTCCTGGTTCCTGATCCCTGGCTTGTTGCTGACTCTGCTGTTTTCCTTGTTGCTGAATCCGGCTCGTCTGACTATTCGCTTTGGCTCCTGACTCGGCTCGTCTGACTACCAGCTCTGGTTTTGACTCCTGGCTTGTTATTTCACTTGTGGACTTTTTATTATTTTTTGCTATTAATAAAGGTGTGATTATTTTTGCACTTCTCGTCTCAGTCTGATTCCTGGCACCCTGACAATAACAACGGTAGATGGGGAATAATGTAATCTCCATTTGCATTAATTTACTAGTTCACTTTACAATTTTATGTTAGGAAACCATAAGCCACAAACCTTGCCCCTCCCTCCTCCACATACCTCATGAGGTTAGCACAATGTCACATTAAGAGCAGGTTTACTCAAGCCATATGCAGGTAGATTCTTACATTGCAATTATTAGGTATAATCTTTGTGTTTTAACAACCCACCAGCCTACTACTTGGGATACCTCTAGGCTTAGTATTTTATAGATCTCCCTATATTACACTGACCAGCACATACCTCATGATTACTCCCTACCATTGAGGAATACTACACAGTCCTATTTATGTTTAAAATTGACCTGATGGGTTTATTATTCATTCATTTAACATATTGCTATATATATATATATATATATATATATATATATATATATATATATATATATATATACATATCAAACCTCTGTACCTTAACAATATGATTTTATGAGCATAATCTTGAATCTGTTACATGAGCAGCCAAAGATGTATAGCACCACCTTTTCCCTATGGAATTGTAATGATGATGACCGTTACGCTTGATTGCTACACCAGGGGTAAATGGTATTGGGAGAGCCTTCTTATGTGTACACTGACTAGCATATACCTCATGATTACTTTATACCATTGAGGAATTCCCTTAGTTTTTTATAGGTCTTCCTGTCTACTACTGACCTGATTGGCTTATTATTAATCAACTTAACATTCTGCTATATATATATATGAATGTCATGCCTCTGTACCTTCACAATATGTTGATATAAGCACAATTTTGACATAATTACATGAGTGGCCAAAGATATATGGTGACACCTTTTTCCTATGGAATTGTTTTGATGATGACCGTCAGGTTTGATTATTGCACCACGGGTAACTTATACCAGGAGAGTCATCCTGTGCGATAACCAGCATCCACTTATTTCGCCTCATAACCTGTTGTAGCTATGTTTATTCTGTTGTCTTTTATTCACCCATGACACCCATGCCATATGTTCCCATATCACTCTCCTTATTCTCCTTCCCTGAATTACCTAAATAGGCTCCGCCCCCTTCCCCTATTTATTTTGAGCGGCTCTTGCCTGCTGAACTCCCCCCCCCCCACTTACTTTGGCCCAAGAGCGGCCGGTGTTCTGTTAAGGGACCGAACTTTTCAAAAGAGCGAACCATGTCACTTCCTGTGACGTTACATCAGCTGTTGTACACATTTTGCCCCTAATGCGCATGCGTGCCAGCGTCATCACATACCTGGCCGCATACGTCACTGTGAAACTATTTAGACTTGTGAAATTGAGAAGCCTTTCTATAGCGCATGCGTGGGATTTTCTATCACAAATGGGGAGGTTTATGGAACACTGTTTATTGGTCCCTGCATGACAAACAGTCAAATATATGAATTATGGTGTAAAACCGATATAAATGTAAGGATAAAAAATACGACATTGCAAAATGGATTTTCCAACACAAGCAGTGGTGATAGCCGAGTGGCTGTTTGTCATGCAGGGACCAATAAACAGCGTTCCATAAACCCCCCCCATTTGTGATAGAAAATCCCACGCATGCGCTATAGAAAGGCTTCTCAATTTCACAAGTCTAAATAGTTTCACAGTGACGTATGCGGTCAGGTATGTGATGACGCTGGCACGCATGTGCATTAGGGGCAAAATGTGTACAACAGCTGATGTAACGTCACAGGAAGTGACATGGTTCGTTCTTTTGAAAAGTTTGGTCCCTTAACAGAACACTGGAACATAAGCCAACTCCCCACGTTCTGGCATCATTAGCTCGCATAATGAAGAAGTTATTTTCTGTCGTTGTGGGGAACATATGTTACATATTATATTATAAAATGAAGTTCAATCTTAATTTGTCTACGCCTTCTCTCACATTCCATTAGAACATGATATGCTACTGTTATATGTCCCTAGCTCGAATGTCATTCTTATCTTTAGACAAATTTTGTATGTTATTTACCTATGTTTGTAATTCCCACAACTTCAATAAAAAATGTATATATATATATATATATATCTGCTATTTAAGGTACTACCTATGGCCCGTAAGAGGTTCATATCATAGCTGTCTAATAGGTTTAAATATTTGGTTAACTGGTGTTTTTAGTTCACCAGTCACCACCACTTCTGGATGATGCACATTGATGTTTACTGTCCTATGGCATAATATTATGCAATACACCCTCAACTTTAGCTACAGGCGGCTCCCGTACCACATGATCTGACGCAACCTTTATCCCAAGGAACTTTCAGTTGTCACTCTTGGAATCTTCCACATATCTTACATGTGGGGGAGTTCGAGTTAAACCGTAAATGTAACATCTTAATAGATAAATGGACATTGTATATGATATATATTAAGATTATGTTTACAACTGACCACATCACACCGTTTGTTACTGGAGCATGCGGTTGTAACAAAACGCTTCCGGGTTCTCCCCACATTTAGCAACAAGTGGTACGATCCGGTGGAACATTCTGTCTTGCCCTTCTTTGGGCTGCAATACGTCATTGTAGCTTGTTTGTACCAGGGTTAGAGAGTGAGTGGAGACTGACGGGCCTGGGTCCCCGACACCTGCGCGCTTTTTTCCCTCCCTTCCCCTCCGTCCACTGTAAAGCAGGACCATGTCTACCCCAGCCAGGAGGCGGCTTATGAGGGACTTTAAGAGGTCAGTAATGTACAGTAGTGTCTTTAATGTACAGTATCATTTCAGGGCCTTGTGCTGGGAAACAGTTGCCAGGAAGCCACGGGGAGTGGATTATGGGAGCATCTTTTTGTTTAGTAAAGTACCAGCTATTTTATGGACACATGTACTCTTGCTCATCGGACAGCATAAGGGAACTCTCCCAGTGGAAGGGGAGAGATAACTGTAGAAGTGATCACTTTGTTTATACTTCTCTGGGTTCAGCTAAATGTCCTGAGAGCGACCCCAGTGGTATGATTACAAGTCAATTACGGTGGCTCACATGAACTTTGTACTAAGTCAGGTAACAGGTCACAGTATAACAGAAAAGTGTGAAATATTTGTGTCAAATAAATAAATAAAAAAAAAAAAAAAAAAAAAAAAAAAAAAAAAAAAGATGTTTCGTTTTAAAATTCGCTGAAAAGTAGAGCTCACCCCCCGTCACTTTGCATGGAAGGGACATTCTACTCCACAATTGTTATTGTTTAAAGAGATAGCTAATCTCTTTATTACCCATTTCCCAGTTTTGCATAGCCAGCACGGTTATATTAATATACTTTTAACCTCTGTGTTTACCTTGTATCTAAGCCTCTGCAGACAGCCCCCTTATCTCTGTTCTTTTGACAGACATGCATTTTAGCCAATCGGTGCTGACTCTTAAATAACGGGAGTGAGCACAATGTTATTTATATGACACATGTGACCTAACAGTGTCTGTCACGAACTGTCAAAATGCACTGAGATATGAGGCAGTTCAACGGCTTACAAATTAGCACATGAGCCTACCTAGGTTTAGCTTTCCTCAAAGAATACCAAGTGAGCAAAGCAAATTTGATTTTAAAAGTAAACTGGAAAGTTGTTTAAAATTGCATGCCCTATTTGAATCATGAAAGTTTTTTATTTTTGACTAGACTGTCCCTTTTAATGCAATTTCCCACCTAGAATGTGTATAGTTAGGTATATATTTTCAGTCAGTGTTTACAAACATAAGAAGAAACAAAGACAGGAAGTGACTGGTCAAACAGGAAGAAACTCTGATATTGTTTTGAAGCAGTGACTGTACTGACATATAGTCATGTTGTGGACATTTTCTTAGACAACTGAACCTATATTCAGCTTAACATTCTTCAGAGCTTCAGGAGCATAAGATGCCCACTCTACATTTTTGCATATTTGACTAGGGTGTCATAATATAGATAATCTAAGCATGCCTGATCCTTTCTTCTGAATATAGGTGTGTACTTCTCTGGGGAAAAAAAATTGATAATAAAGGCCCTAATTTGAAAATACGGTATTCACTTCACTAAACTTATAAACTTATAAATATTATGATCCCAGAGGCAGACCTTTTTTTTCACTTTCTGCGATGAGATTTTTTTTTATTGAAAAATTTTCTGCAGGTCATTTTTAAATAAAATTCAATTTTAAATTAGGCAGTTACAATAAAGCACCAGTTCAATTGTAATGTGTTAGTTAACTGTAGAATAAAGCCATTTTTTAAGTTTTATAATATAGTGCAGTAGTTGAAAATTGCATTGCAAATTAGCTGCAGATATACTCTAAAAAAGGTGCAATGCTTATACAAACATTTTACATTCAGAAAACACAGCTTTGCAGACTGTGAAAGGCTAGGGGACAGGCTTGAAACAATCTCTGAGAGCCAGTCAATTATGCACTACTACTTTACAGAGCTACTGCATATTTGACTATTCATTTTAAATAGCACGTTGCTCTGGAGGAATTGTAATAAGGAAAACTTACACAGTGCAGCCAGAGAACAGCTCTGTTTGAAGAGAAAAGCGCTGAAAAGTTAAATCGCTAACAGTTCCTGTTTGTGTCCTGTTGTTTCTGCAGTCATGCTGCATTTTCTGTGATGACATCTCAGATCACTGTATGTTCTGCCTTGGGGATTATGATGCAAGAATGACATCTCATTAACCCCTTGACACCGTTATGACGTACCATGCCATCCTAACAGAGCTGGGCTTTAACTCGGTTAGGACTGTATGGAACGTCCTAACCGATCTGGTGTCCTGCAGCCTCCGGCGTTTTCAGAATGGGAACTCTGGGGGGGGTCTAGCATCGTAGGCTCTCCCTATGATCCGATCCCACCCTTGAAATCACGTTATTGCGTTGAAGATAGCGTAATTTCATTTTTAAAGCAAGTGTTTACATCAGAACTTCTTTCCAATGTGAAGGGGTTAAAGTGATGGTAAACTTCCCCTTTTGTATATACAGATGTGGAATATTAGAAGTATTATACTCAAAGTTTAGTTAATCAGTTGTAATGAAGAGGTGCTTTAACTTTTTTTAAAGGGACATGAAACCGTAAATGTTTTTCATGATTCAGATAGAGAATACAATTTTAAACAACTTTCTAATTTACTTCTATTATTTAATCTGTTTCTTTCTCTTGTTATCCTTTGCTGAAATGTTTATCTAGGTAAGCTCAGGAGCAGCAGAGAATCTAGGTTCTAGCTGTTGATTGGTGGCTGTATTTATTGATTGTGATTGGCTCACCCATGTGTTCAGTTAGAAACCATTAATGCATTGCTACTCCTTCAACAAATGATACCAAGAGAATGAAACAAATTAGATAATAGAAGTATATTAGAAAGTTGTTTAAAATGGTATTATCTATCTTAATCGTTAAAGAAAACAATTGTGTTTCATGACCCTTTTATTGTGCTAACTGCTTGAACTGTTCTCCAATTGGCGCTCTATCAAAAAAAATAAAAAAATTGCGTGAGTGCCGTATGTTTAAAGCACCAATTGGATAACAATTCAAACTGTTGACTCACAAAAAACAATACTTGAGAAGTGGGTGACTGGAGAGTGGGGTATCAGAAATTTAGCCCTACATTAAAAAGTAAGTTAAAGCTCATCTTCATTACAACTGATTAAACTCCATCTAAAATATTGCCAACATTCCGGATATGTTTATACAAAGGGTAAAGTTTACCATCACTTTAAAGGGACAGTCAATTCCAAAATAAACTTTCATAATTCAAATATGGGCATGCAATTTTAAACAACTTTCCAATTTACTTTTATCACCAATTTTGCTTTGTTCTCTTGGTATTCTTAGTTGAAAGCTAAACCTAGGTAGGCTCATATGCTAATTTCTTAGACCTTGAAGGCTGCCTCTAATCTGAATGCATTTTGACAGTTTTTCAACACTAGAGGGCATTAGTTCATGTGTGTCATAGATAACATTGAGCTGACGTACGTGGAGTTACCTAGGAGTCAGCACTGATTGGCTAAAATGCAAGTTTGTCAAAATAACTGAAATTAGGGGGCAGTTTGCAGAGGAATAGATACAAGGTAATTACAGAGGTAAAACGTGTATTATAACTGTGTTGATTATGCAAAACTGGGTAATGGGTGATAAAGGAATTATCTATCTTTTTAAACAACAATTCTGGAATTGACTGTCCCTTTTAACTAATATATCTATGAGCATTTATGCTTTTGTTTGATGTTACATATACATGCCATAGTGCAGGGCTCGACAAAGCCAGGGAACCACAGGCTCCTAGAATTTTACCACTGGCTCCTAATTCTTTGGGTTATTCTCCATATATCTATAAACAACTATCACTGTTTGGCTCCTAAAAGAATGTGTGGCTCCTATAATTTTTTTTTAATAGATTTGTTGAGCGCTGTCATAGTGTATTAGGTATCTAAAAGGTGGTGCTTAAAGCTATAGGAAAGTCAGAATTATTCATATAGTCCTTGCAATTTACACTTTAAATTATCAAAATGTCTTTGTTCTTGGTATCCTTTGTTGAAAAGGCTATGTACATACCCTCAGCAGTAACAATGCACTACTGGAAGCTAGCCAGTGATCGGTGGCTACACACATTTGTCTTGTCATTGGCTCACCAAATGTGTTCAGCCAAGTCCAAGTTGTTCATTGCTGTTCTGGAGCTTGCAGGGGTAATATACAAGAAGAAATAATATACACTTGCCTATTAGAGAAATTTCCTTTTGCACTTATATACCACTTTTAAAGTATTTGCATATTCAACCTTATTCCCAGAGATATATATCCACTGGGTCTCCACCTGTACTAGCTATCCACTCAGTTTATCACACTGTGGTTTTTATTTCTCATATGTTTTAATCATTATCTATCATCCCACTCTGCAGTTGGATATTGTAGTATCCTATGGCTCCTATTTTTTGGTGATGTTGAGTGCTACTCATGTACATACTTTCCAATTGCTATGCAGTTGCATTTTTATATTTCAAATATAGCAGACAGCAATCATACTGAAGAGCCAGCTACACCTTTTTCTTTAATTTTATTTTTCTCTGGGAGCCATATTATATTGTTTGTGTACAAATATACCCAATAGACCATATGCATTAACATTTTCACATTTCAGGGAAACATTAAAGGACCACTAAATACAGTAAAATTGAATAATTGATAGATATACAATAAAAAGACAATGCAATAGCACTTGCCTAGAATTTGAAATTTGCCAGAAAATATTATACTGCTCATTTCAAAGTTAATAAGTTTCCTCCCCCTGTATCATGTGACAGACATCAGCCAATCACAAAATGCATATATACTGTGCACACTTTTGCACATACTCAGTAGTGGCAGGAGCCTCAAAGTATGCATGTTTTTTGATAATAAAAGCATATTGGATTTATTTTTATTTTTTTATTGCATCCTTTATGTTAATCATAAGACTTTATTTTTTACTTTTATTGAACTAATTAGCTACCAGGGTGTACACTCGTTTATTTCCTGATTTATATCTGGGCCTAATTTTTTCAATGGAAGAGAGAGAAAAAAAGAGAACTTTTGTTCAAAACTTTGTAGGCCCATTACTTTTATAGAAATTAAACTAATATCGTTATTAAAAAAAAATTGGTCTCCGTGTTGGACTGATAGTGTTTTTTTTTTTTTTTGTTTTGTTTTAAACTTTATTTATAAACAAGAATCCAAGACATACATGGCGAGTACAGTCACAATGACATGAATCTAACAAAGTGATCATTTGTAGAATAAAACAATTTTACAGAGCATATTGTAAAGGAGGAATGAAATCTCCATGCATGTCCCGAGACTCAGTTTTTTCAATAACATTTTTGCAAACAAACAGAGAAGAAAAAGAAAGACAGTAACATATAAGGGAAGAAAGAAAGGAGGAAAAGATAATAGGAAGACATACAACATTCATACTTACCCAGAGCACCTCCAGGTCCCCCCCCTCCAACAGGTAGATCATTCATGGGCACGATCTGAGGACAGACACCACCTGCCCCTGAGATTTTCACTGAGGACATACTGACTATTTTTAGGTTGAAATAATTTTTATTAGTTTTCAAGTAATTAACATCATAAAATGTACAACAACATTGACATGTAAAGTATAGCTTACAAAATATCTGGCTGAATTGGCTCCTATACACTCTTGTCCTGCCATATAACTGATGGAGCACTAGGGCATGTTCGATAATTAAGTCCAGCAATTCCTGGGGCTCTGGAAGCCCAATCTCAATAAGTTGTTGTCTTCTGTGGTCAAGTTACTCTTTGCTATCTAGTATATATGACCACCAAAGTAGATATTTAAACTTAAGAACCCAAAAGTAAAAATCAACATAACAGAAACCTGTAACCAATGCATATGTCTTAGCCTATACATTTTGCCTATCTTTGACATAATACTTATAGCTTGTAAACAAGAAGGAAAAAAGGTAAGGTCAGTAACAATATCTCAAAAAAAAAAAAAAAAATTTTTTTTTTTACATTATTAGAGTTTAGCAGAGCCGGGGAAGGCTAGATCCCTTCTCCCTGTCAGTCCCCTCCACACCCCTCCTGTCTTAATTTCTAAGTAGATTCGGCTTCCTCTATACCTCCTCTCACTCCTCTGTCTCCCATAATCCAATAAAACCAAATTTTCTGAAAACTCTCTGTCGAACCTTGAATCAAGGAAGCTTGCTCCGACATGGAGTATGTAACTTTAAACTTTTCCATTATCTCAGTCCAAGTTGGTACCCCCACCTTCCAATACTTTGCTACACATATCCTTGTGGCTGTGCATAGTGTTCTTATAAAAGTGTTTATGGCAGAGTTAAATCTTGGGATGTGTTCGTTCAGTAAGGTCTGCGCCATCGAGAGATTGATATTTTCTGATAGCAAAGTACTCAGTAGAGACGATAGCTCAGACCATATCAGCCGCACTTTAGGGCATTCCCACCACATATGAATGTATGTACCTACTTCTCGACACCCTCTATAACAGTGGTTGGTGGAACCACGCGAATAGTGAGAGGTTTTAGTCGGGGTCAAGTACCACCTGAAAGTGGTTTTAATACAGTTCTCTTTGAAGTCAGCACTAATCATACCTCTACCAACGTCACGTGTGATGGCTATCCAGTCCTCTATTTTTAAATCTGCACCTATATCTTTTATCCATCTATCAACTATTGGAGTGTTTGAGGTGTATCTTGCCTTTTGTATAGCTATGTATAGATAGGAAATCATCTTTTTATCCCTTTTCTTGTTAATTATAAATTGTTCCAATATTGTTAATTTTCTTGTAAGAGGAAAATGTAGGTATTTGTGTACCGCAGATGAGATCTGCAGGTATAGAAACCAGTGAAGTTTGTAGGGAGCTAATTTATCTTGGGTTTGTGCGAATGTAATGAATTTACCATCTACGAGAAAGTCGGCCACTCTGTAAAGTCCCTTATTCTCCCATTTTTCCAGTTGTAAATGTAGATCATTCGGGAGCAGAGTTTTAATCGGTCTGGCTATTGAGTCTATTGGTAATAGGTGAAGAGCACTGGTCAACGCTGTCCAGGTCTTTACCGAGTCCCCAGAGGTTGATAAGGTGGTGTTGGTATTTGTGTATCCCTTAGTGGGTCTCCATAGTATATCAGAAGACTTATCAGTTTTTTCTACTTCAGCCTCCAGTGTAGTCCATATAATGTCGTTTGTGTTTTTGTTCAGTAGTAGATCTTGAGCTAATCTAGCTGCTTGATAGTACTCCATCAGGTTCGGCATACCCACCCCCCCCCCCGCCTGTCTGTGTAGTTGTAAAGTTCTGGAAGCAATTCTAGCTATCTTACTGCCTCTTAGAAATCCCGTCAGGTCTTGTTGTAATTTGATTATATCTGGGGCTGGGACTTTGATAGGTAAAGCCCTAAAGAGGTATAATATGCGTGGAAGAATAGTCATTTTAATTGCCGAAAGGCGTCCAAACCATGAGAATTGTTTACTCTTCCATCTGTGTAGGTCTGACCTAATTTTTTTAAAAAGAGGGATATAGTTAATCTTATACAGATCCTTATAGTCTTTAGGTATTTTGACTCCTAAATACTGTATCTCTTTTCTAGCCCAGGTAAATGTGAAATTCGTTTCTATTAATTTAGAAGTATGGGTCGGGAGAGCTATGGGCAGTCCTTCGCACTTATCTAAATTGACTTTATATCCCGACACATCTGAGAAGTCTTATACTGACTATTTTTAAAGGGAAAGAGAACCCTATCTCTGACTAAATCCGGCAAATGCAGCAAATAAACTTCCCATTTAAGGAGAAATCTCTTTATCCTTTTCTCAGGATCACCTCTAGTATCTGCCTGTTCAATCAACATCTGATTATGTATGGTTTTAAGCAGTCGCCGGAAGGGCAAGGTTTGACTCCCCACCCACTCTGTCAAAATAGTCTGCTTAGCTAGCATAAGAATTGTGGTTAAAAAGATGTTATGTTTGTATGTTTGGTCTCTGGGTATCAAAAAGATCACATGTTGCGCCGAGAGGGACACGGTTTGTTTAGTTAATTTAGTTAGCCAGTACGAGATTTTCTGCCAGAATTTTTGTATTTTGGGGCAACTCCAAAGTAGGTGGATCCAATCAGGAGATTCAAGGCAACATTTGTTACATGAATTAGGAGCCCCCTGAACCCATTTAGCCCGTAAGCCAGGAGTGATGTAGGCTTGATGCAGAAATTTCAGATGTGATTCCCGTAATTTCGCGGAAATAGTACTTTGATGTGCCCTCTCGAAGCTCATAGCGATCACTGATGAGTCTACATCTAACTCCCTAAATTGAGACCACTTTGATGCTAGTCCCTGAAGCATGGAGTCTTCAAAGTGGCGAATCAGTAAATTGTATGTGTGTGATAACCTAAAAGAACCCATTTTCGCTAGAGCACAGAGCCTATCTAGGTTGTTAGACTCTGTAGGTAACAATCCCTTAGAAATTAAGGTGGATATGTAGTGTCTGCATTGGAAGTATGCGAACCTATGCGTGTGCGGTATGTTGCAGTGTGATTGTAGGTCCTGGAAAGACAATATCTCTAAAGTCAGGGGGCGAAAAAATTGGTGAAGTTGTGTCAGTCGCAGTTGCTGCCATGTCTGGAATGCCTGCGTGGTATACCCCGGAAGAAAGTCCAGGTTGCCTTGTATTGGAAGGTATTTACTAGTCGATCGGTGTAGACCCCAGAGTCTACAAATCTTGGCCCAGGCTCTCAGCGGATCCCTGAACAGTATATGATTTTGTATTAACGGGGATAAAGATTTCAGGTTGGCATGGGGCAGGAAGGCCAAGTGGAGAGGTTTAATTATGTTGGATTCTAGGTCAGGGACAGTGTAGCAGTTCTTCTCCACCAGCCAGTCCAATATAAATCTGGAGAGGGCCGCCCAATTGTACCACATTATATTGGGAAGACGGAGCCCACCCCCCCCCCACCATCATTGACAAGGGAGTCCTACCTATTCTATGTTTTTTGCCTTGCCAAACAAAGGTTCCAATAGCGGATTGTAAGGATGCCGCATCTTTCTGCGTAAGGAGAAGGGGCAGCATTTGTAACGGATAATGAAGTTTAGGCAAGGCAACCTTTTTAAAAGGTGTACCCTACCTGAGAGAGAGAGAGGGGAAGCTTCGCCCAACCCACCAACATCTGCCTGATTCCATTAATAAGCCCACCAAGATTGAGAGAATATAACATATGAGGGTTGACATGTATCCATATGCCTAAATATTTGAAACTACCTTGAGTGGTTTTAAGACCAAAATCCGCTAAATTCATATTGCGGGAATTTTGTAACCAGGTGGCCTCCGATTTATCAATGTTGATCTTATACCCCGAGAACTTGCCAAAATCATTTATTACATCTAAAAGGGGCTGCAAATTAGTACGAGGGTCACCTACAAAGAGCAGCAGATCATCTGCGTATAATGACAGATGTTGCTTTTGGCCACATAGGTCCAGACCGGCACAATGTTGCCTGATGTAAGACGCCAGGGGTTCGATAGCTAAATCGAAAAGAGGAGAAAGGGGACATCCCTGTCTCGTTCCCCGTTGTAATGTGAAGGAGGGGGAAAGTTCCCCATTGATTAAGAGGGAAGCCTTAGGGGTCGAGTACAATCTCCGCAGAAAATCAGAGAAGTCACCCAGCACACCAAAGCGCGACAGCGACGTGTGTAGGTGATCCCACTCGATCCGATCAAATGCCTTTTCGGCGTCTAGCGCCAAAAGGCAGGCATCTGGTAGCTGAGAAGGGGACTGTGCGTGTGCGTTGTACCAATAGTGGGACATGATGCCAAGAGTCTTTCTAATATTTATCACTGAGGACCTGCCCTTTACGAATCCCGTTTGATCTGTATGAACTATGTGTGGCAGGATCTTCGCCAACCTGTCTGCTAGGATTTTTGTTAGAAGTTTATAATCCCCATTTAACAGGGAAATCGGGCGGTATGAAGAAGTCTGGGTGGGATCCCTATCAGGCTTCAGTAACAGACAGATGTTGGCCTCAGAGAATCTATCATTTAATTGCTCAGTGCCCGCTAAGTAGGCCAAATACAGGGAGGAGAGAACTGGTGCCAATTCCTCTCCTAATAACTTAAAATATTCCACAGGCAGCCCATCCGGGCCAGCTGCTTTGCCCAATTTACTTTGCCTTATAGCTCTGAGAACCTCCTGAGGGTTTATAGGGGAGTTCAATGAGGAGGACTGCTCCTCAGTGAGTGTGGGGAGTTGCACTGCGTCCCAGAAGGCACGCTTTGCCTCCATATGAATAGGCTGTTTAGAGTACAGGGAAGCATAATAGTCTACGAATTCAGACATGATTTCTCTGTCATTGACAGTTAATGAGCCTTTAGAATTAATAGCTAGAATTTGGGATTTAGGTTTGAAAGAGTGAACCAGCCTGGCCAGTAATTTGCCGGCCTTATTACCATGACGGTAATAACGACCTTGCCGGTGAATATTGACTTTGTTATCTTGTTGGGCCAAGAAAGTATCTCTTGTCTGTTTAAGGTCATAGTATGATTTCCTAGATGCTGGCGTAGGGTTGTTTAAATAATTGTTGTAAGCTGTAGTGAGTTGGGAAAGAAGAGTCCCGTCCACCCTTGTAAGTTGTTTTTTATGGTGAGTTGCAAAAGAGGTTATGTGGCCTCTCATCACCGCTTTTGAAGCGTGCCAGAAAAGATCTGGAGTTCCTGAATGACAGGCATTATCAGATGCATAGTATGTCCAAGAGGCTCTCAAGTGTTGTCGGAACTCAATATTGGGATACAGGTGGAGGGGGAATCTCCAGCTTCTATTTAGAGGCTTGGGGGGTTGGGGCTGCAGAATCAAGGAGATTGGGGCGTGATCTGATATGGTGACCTGACCTATATTGGTGGAGAAGATTTGTGGAGTTATGCTTGGGGAAGTTAAAAAGTAATCAATGCAAGACAAGGTATGGTGTGTTTTTGAAAGGCAAGTGTAATCCCTCCCATCTGGATTTCTAGCTCTCCATACATCCAGCAAATTCAAAGTTTCTTTGAAGGATCCAATTAGGGACACTTCACGCTTGTATCTGATCAGATGCTTTTTTAAAGTTCTAGAAATTGAGGGATCTTTAAACCTATCCAGGGGGAGAGCCTGAGCCAAGTTGAAATCACCTCCCATTATTAAAGGGGCGCTATGTGTGGCCAATATTGCCAACAAACTAGTCCAAAAGTGTGGGTCATGGACATTGGGGCCATAAACATTACAGAGAGTATATGTATAAGTGTTGATCTGTAGTGATGCAACTATGTATCGTCCTTTTTTGTCTATGTTCACTGCTGTTAAAGAAGCCGCTAGACCTTTGCGCACTAGGATGGCCACTCCTCTCTTCCTACCCTCAGAAGGGGAGCCCAGAACCTGTCCCACCCAACGGATTTTCAGCTTCTCATGTTCCTCAGCTGTCAATTTTGTCTCCTGAAGCATAGCAATATCCGCCCTTAGGGAATTTAAGTGGTGGAGAATTCTACTTCTCTTTGCCGGGGACGTAATGCCACCCACATTCCACGCTATTAATTTAAGGGGGAGAGTCATGTCTACAAAGTGTAAAGATAGAAAGTGTGCGACCTAGTGGGTAGTACCCCAGCCAGTGTCTCATGTGATGTCTGAGGTAAGCATAGGAGTAATTGACTTACAGTTGAGGGAGGGTATAGATGAATCCTCAAGAGTGGGTGGCAAGATGAGGGAGGGGGAACCGGAGGTCTCCAGGTCACATTCCAGCAGTCACTACAAGAGAAGCCAAAACATAAAGCAGCATCAATAATACATATGAGAAAGAGGAATGCAACCATGTCTGCCCCTGCATTAACAGTCACTGTCGTGAAGGCAATCTGTCTATGATGAAACTGAAAAGATAATAAAATCACATTACAGTAGCGGAAAGCTTGACATCCCAGATCTAGAAGTCTGCCCACGAGAGGGCATGTAAGAGATAATAGAGCCTTATAAAACCTTAGAGTATTAAGTATAGCTTTAGGGAGAGATAATGTACCAAAGGTTTTACTGCATATATCAGGGGCCGGGGAGTGGGTCTTAGGTAGCCTGATAGGGGTGTAGGTGGATAGTGAAATCGTTCATATATGATGCCGATATTCTGGGGCCATAGCGTTAATGCAACGCCAGTGATTGCACATACAAAAGGGCATATGGTGGACATAAGGCCCCCACAAGGACCTATAAGGGGCAGGTCAGAGGTTAGATATGCCGAGGGGTAAAGGAGAAACCAACAATAGCTAAGAACTGTCTTAATAATACACATGTGGGATCTAAGATTTAAGTGCAATGAATAGTATCTCCCAATCACATTGATTTTATGCATTACAAAACATAAACTTTTGCAAACCATACGACAACAAAAAGAACAAGTTGTCTCCTGCGGGGCTGTGTCTCCGGTTCCTGTCAGAACTGCAAGATATAACCAGAACCAAATACCCCGCGAGAGCAAGGTGTACAGTGTAAAACCCTTGCAAACAGTGCAACAGTAAAGAGAACAAGTCATCTCCTGCAGGGCCATGGCACCGGTCACAATCAGAACTGGGGAGTATAACCAGAGCCATAGACCCCGCAAGAGCAAAGTACACATTATAAGAAACATGATGTGCAATTTAAGGAACTGTGAGCATTGATACTTAATAGAGTCTCATCATCCATTGTCTTGCTTCCGCTCAGACGCCAGATATGCCTGTGCTGCCGCAGGCGAATGGAAGGTTTTGGGGCCTGAGAGGCTCTGGATCCTTAGGGTAGCTGGAAACATAAGCGCAAATTTACGCCCCTGTTCATGCAGAGTGGAGCAAATAGAAGCAAAGTCTTTTCCTCTTCTGGTAACCTCGACTGAAAAGTCCTGAAATAGCAAGATGCGGTGGTCTTCAAAGATAACTTCTTTGGCCGCCCTGTAGGCTCTTAGGATTGCCAACTTATCTTGGAAATCTGGCATTTAAAAATTACTTGTCGTGGCTTCTCCTTGGAGTTTTCCAAATACCTGTTGGGGCCTATGCGATGTGATCTCTCTATGTCTAGAGGCAGGCAGTCCTTAGGTAGGCCCAGCATTTTTGGAAGGGTCAAAGCAGCAAATTCTAGCAGATCTTTATCTTTAATGGATTCAGGGACGCCTATGATTCGGAGGTTATTTCGCCTACTGCGATTTTCTAGGTCCTCCACTTTATCCATCAGTTGCTGGTTTTGTTTCAATAGACGTTTTAAAGAAACCTCTGATTCGTCCTGTCTGTCCTCAACCCCTGAAATTCTTTGCTCCGCAGCTGACATACGGGTGGAAAAGAGCCGCACTTCGCTGGTTAGGGTGTCAACACCAGCCTGCAAGCTATCCATTTTTGGTAAAAAGAAAGCCTTAAGTTCTTGCAAGAGCGAGGAATGGTCCCCTGGCAAACTGCTTTCAGCATCTGCAAAGGATGGATTGGCCTGTGTTTCTGTGAGAGGCTTTTGTCTTTTTTCCTGGTTTTTTGAACGGTGACTCATGGTGCTACTTGAAGGCGAGGGCAGCCTGTGAAAATACTCGTATACTTTCATAGAACAAAGAGCAGAAAAGTCTGAAAAAGTTGGAACACTTGTGAAGAAATCACTAGATGGCACTGTTGTACTATGTAATGCAGCAACTAGTGAGCAGCGTGGAATGAAGATGGTGAAAGAGAAAAACAAATAATAAAGTTGCAGGTATTACATCCCAGGCTGCAGATGTATGGTAGGAAAAAAATTAGCTATACCAGCTATGCAGATTATAGTGTTTCTCTCCTTAATCTAGCAGACCACCCACACACAACTGTTGGATCTCAAATATTATCCTGAAAAATTAAGTTATACCAGCTTTGAGACTTGAGATGTTCTTATAGATCAATATGCAGTTAAAACAGAGATTAGTACATTGATCAGGTTCCGGACACTAGCTGTGCACATGTAAACCACCCCTTAGCAATCACAAGGGTATTGATTGTCGTCTTGGGGAGAGTACAGCTGATGACACTTTATAGCTCCCAAGGTGAGGGTAAAGTTATGCCTTGATTAAAAGTTAGTGGAGTGGGGTTAACTGTAGTAACAAGTGCGCTTGTATGTGTAATCACACCAGTCTTATACCAGTCCAGAATGCTCAATGACCTTTCAAGAGTGCGGAATGTCCCCCAGGGTACCCTTTACCTGAGCACCGGATTGTTGTAGCCTGAAGTGTAGCGGTATTGACCGCTTGTCTAATGTGCAGCGATACCTTCTCCTTACACCCGGTCCTTCCGGCAAAGACACCGAGGGCCGATATGATTGTAGGGCTCCGACTAAAACACGGAGGCGTTGGTGGGGAGGGTTCCTTTAAGATGGCGCCGATCAGCGCTACTGTTCATGCCGCGTGGCACAGTTTTCTTAGCCTTCCGAGGCAAGGGCGATTTTTCTGCCCTCCACGATAATTCTCCAGCCAGCTGGGGTGCGTTAGAGGGTGACCCAGCAAGGTAGCGTCGTGGGATAAGGCAGCTGACAGCAATTAATACCGTATATGTGAAGCAGATTCACGGAGCTCTTTACTCCTGCTGCCAGCCGCTAGCTCCACCCCCCCCTAATATATCGTTGGACTGATAGTTTTATCTAGCATGTGGCATTTTATTTTCTGTTTCATTTTTAATAGTGTCCTTTTTTTCCACACACATCATCTAGCTTTGTTTGAGAGAGAGATTATAAATGTGTGTGTAAAAATGTTTTTTATATTTTGTGATTTACGTTTGGGGCAATAGTGGATTTATACATCAGGAAAATAACAGTAGACTACTGAACGGTGACTCATGGTGCTACTTGAAGGCGAGGGCAGCCTGTGAAAATACTCGTATACTTTCATAGAACAAAGAGCAGAAAAGTCTGAAAAAGTTGGAACACTTGTGAAGAAATCACTAGATGGCACTGTTGTACTATGTAATGCAGCAACTAGTGAGCAGCATTCCGAGGCAAGGGCGATTTTTCTGCCCTCCACGATAATTCTCCAGCCAGCTGGGGTGCGTTAGAGGGTGACCCAGCAAGGTAGCGTCGTGGGATAAGGCAGCTGACAGCAATTAATACCGTATATGTGAAGCAGATTCACGGAGCTCTTTACTCCTGCTGCCAGCCGCTAGCTCCACCCCCCCCTAATATATCGTTGGACTGATAGTTTTATCTAGCATGTGGCATTTTATTTTCTGTTTCATTTTTAATAGTGTCCTTTTTTTCCACACACATCATCTAGCTTTGTTTGAGAGAGAGATTATAAATGTGTGTGTAAAAATGTTTTTTATATTTTGTGATTTACGTTTGGGGCAATAGTGGATTTATACATCAGGAAAATAACAGTAGACTACTGAACGGTGACTCATGGTGCTACTTGAAGGCGAGGGCAGCCTGTGAAAATACTCGTATACTTTCATAGAACAAAGAGCAGAAAAGTCTGAAAAAGTTGGAACACTTGTGAAGAAATCACTAGATGGCACTGTTGTACTATGTAATGCAGCAACTAGTGAGCAGCGTGGAATGAAGATGGTGAAAGAGAAAAACAAATAATAAAGTTGCAGGTATTACATCCCAGGCTGCAGATGTATGGTAGGAAAAAAATTAGCTATACCAGCTATGCAGATTATAGTGTTTCTCTCCTTAATCTAGCAGACCACCCACACACAACTGTTGGATCTCAAATATTATCCTGAAAAATTAAGTTATACCAGCTTTGAGACTTGAGATGTTCTTATAGATCAATATGCAGTTAAAACAGAGATTAGTACATTGATCAGGTTCCGGACACTAGCTGTGCACATGTAAACCACCCCTTAGCAATCACAAGGGTATTGATTGTCGTCTTGGGGAGAGTACAGCTGATGACACTTTATAGCTCCCAAGGTGAGGGTAAAGTTATGCCTTGATTAAAAGTTAGTGGAGTGGGGTTAACTGTAGTAACAAGTGCGCTTGTATGTGTAATCACACCAGTCTTATACCAGTCCAGAATGCTCAATGACCTTTCAAGAGTGCGGAATGTCCCCCAGGGTACCCTTTACCTGAGCACCGGATTGTTGTAGCCTGAAGTGTAGCGGTATTGACCGCTTGTCTAATGTGCAGCGATACCTTCTCCTTACACCCGGTCCTTCCGGCAAAGACACCGAGGGCCGATATGATTGTAGGGCTCCGACTAAAACACGGAGGCGTTGGTGGGGAGGGTTCCTTTAAGATGGCGCCGATCAGCGCTACTGTTCATGCCGCGTGGCACAGTTTTCTTAGCCTTCCGAGGCAAGGGCGATTTTTCTGCCCTCCACGATAATTCTCCAGCCAGCTGGGGTGCGTTAGAGGGTGACCCAGCAAGGTAGCGTCGTGGGATAAGGCAGCTGACAGCAATTAATACCGTATATGTGAAGCAGATTCACGGAGCTCTTTACTCCTGCTGCCAGCCGCTAGCTCCACCCCCCCCTAATATATCGTTGGACTGATAGTTTTATCTAGCATGTGGCATTTTATTTTCTGTTTCATTTTTAATAGTGTCCTTTTTTTCCACACACATCATCTAGCTTTGTTTGAGAGAGAGATTATAAATGTGTGTGTAAAAATGTTTTTTATATTTTGTGATTTACGTTTGGGGCAATAGTGGATTTATACATCAGGAAAATAACAGTAGACTACTGTATTTTTCTTTAAGAAATATTTTCCATAGTTTTCATATTTTATAAAAAGTCTGTATTATTAAAACCAAAGCTAAATGCTATGGAGTGGGTTTTTTGGCTGCTGGTTCGTATATGAATATTTATGAGAATTATACATTATATATAAATACCTCTATTTACAAACTAATATGTTGCTGGAAAACAGTTTTGTCATTGTCAGACCTTTTTGGATATTATTGATTTTGGCCCTTGGAACAGGAATTGAAAACTCATATAAAACTTAGAAGCATCTAGAATATCAAGGAACCAGATAACAACATTTTTAGGTGGCTTTTGGGATTTATTTAGAAGTTTTTAAATTGTAAAGATTTTTTTTTTTTTTCTTTTTTCAGTAAAAGGTTGTAACAATTATTTTTATTTATTTTTTTAATAATATTTTTACATTTTAATTTAACTTGGTTGTTTATTTGAATATGATTTAAGCTAAATTCACTTGTGTGTGAGACTCCTTCATGACTGTGTTTATAACAATTACTCCTGCAAATAAAAGTAAAGTTGCAATTAACTATGATCATTTTTTTTTATATATATATATATATATATATATATATATATATATATATATATATATATATATATATATATATATATATATATATATATATATATATATATATATATATATATATATATATATATATATATATATATATAAAAATATATATATATATATATAAACACTAGGTTTATCTTCCAGTGTTCTCTGAGGACCTTTTTAGTGAGTGCACCACCAGGCTGATTTTACTAACAACCCATCTAACATTTTAGCCAATATTAAGCTAAAATTAGCAGTATTAAAAAAAAATATCATTAAATACATTTGCTAAATTATGCATTTAATGTGTGCTTTGGATAGCTGAAAATTATATAAAATCAGAAAATATTACACTGCCCCCACCCGACTACTTCAAATTGCCACCCGGCTGGCAAAATGTTCTGTGGAGAACACGGTCTTCAATTAATTTAATGGCAACGAGTAGTTTGAGGAAGGGACATTAAGCCTCAAAACATTGCTGCATGTTGTGTACTTCTGGCATTCTATGTTTATTATGGAATAAGGAAGAAGTAATGGCCCATATCATTATGGTAACGAGTAGGTTGCTTGTCACTTCAGGGTACAAAATGATACATTTCTATATTGAAAGGATGATTAATGTTGAGCAGTCTGCAGAATCTGTTGGCGCTTTACAAATAACGAATAATAATAATAAACAGAACTAGGGAAAGAAATCCATAACTGAATGGGTAAAAACTAAAGATGTTTCTAGTACTAATACTAGCTTTGACAAATTAGTTCAGACTCTAGGAGACAGAAACGTTTGGGCTGCCACGTGTTATAATAGTAGTCACTTTGAGATGCTATATTATAACCACCACTTAGGGAACTACTAGGGTATAACCTCCATTACCCAAAAGCAGAACAGGCTATAGAGAAGAAATGTCTACTTTACCTTAGCCCTTTTTATTATGTATTTGGCACAGTGTGTGCACATTTGTACATGCACCAGCACGGATTTACAGGAATATTTGGCCATTATAAGAGCCAGTCAATTTTAAGATTTTGGGGTGTGATTTAATACCATAAAAATATGGACAATAAACACCACAATAAAGTAACACATATATGAAGTTATACATTTATAGTGTTATTTCATTGAAATTTTTGGTGAATTAAACGTATCTTAATTCTTCAATCCATTAAATATTACATTTAAAGGGACAGTAAACCTTAAAAATAATGTTATATAATTCTGCACATAGTGCAGAATTATATAACATTATATTAGCCAAATATTATTTAAACGTAATTTCCCCTATTCATTTTTAAAAGAAAGCGCTGTTTCACAGACCCGCTCTCTGCTGAGCGGGTCTGTTATTTTTAGTCAGCGCATCGGGCCAGCTGTATAGTCACAGCCTGGCCCGACCGCGCCATAGCACTAAGTGCAGCTCGCTCCTGTCACAGGAGCGAGCTGCACTTAGTCTTATGGCGCGGTCGGGCCGGGCTGTGACTATACAGCTGGCCCGATGCGCTGAGGAAATATAACAGACCCGCTCAGCAGAGAGCGGGTCTGTGAAACAGCGCTTTCTTTTAAAAATGAATAGGGGAAATTACGTTTAAATAATATTTGGCTAATATAATGTTATATAATTCTGCACTATGCAGAATTATATAAAATTTTTAAGGTTTACTGTCCCTTTAATGTATTAAAATGTATCTTGACCACCATTGTAATCATGACCTTCCAGAAACAAGCTACTCAAATTAAAGGGACAGTGTACACCTTAGTCATCTTAAGGGAATACAGGAGGCTATTTGCAGCTTAACCTAAGGTAAGACTTTAAGATGACTAAGATGTAGACTGTCCCTTTAATAATTTAAATGTAATGTTGTGTCAGACATTTTTGTGCCCAGTTTGTGTGATATGACCCGCGTTCGGGCAGCGCTCCAAGCGAACTGGAACTTGCTTGGAGCGTTTTCCCCACACTTGCAAGTGAGATGCCTGGCGTTTTTTGAGCGCTCTGCTGACGTAATTCCCAGCGCTTAGCAAGCTCAGACGCTTGGAAACATGGCAGCCTCCACACACGTGTTGCTCGTGGAGGCTGCCATGTTTTTTATATATATATATATATATATATATATATATATATATATATATATATATATATATATATATATATATATATATATATATATATATATATATATATATATATATATATATATATATATATATATATCTATCTCTGACGTTCAAACATTGTGCCTACTATTTCCGTCACGGGGTGGACTGGTGACGGTATTGGCAAAAAGTGGGGGTATTTTGTATTTATTCATAGTATCGCCGTTTTGTTTCCGTGAATTCAGGGGTGGCAGGGCTACTTGAGTTTCGCTACACACATGCTCAACCCTCTGCAGCCCATTGGCTATTTATTAGCCCTATTTAGTAATAAATAGCCAATGGGCTGCAGAGGGTTGATCATGTAATACACAAGGGAGCTTAAACGTTCGCATGCGCAAAGTCCATTATTGTGCAGCAGATCCCTTTGCGCATGTGAACGTTTTCTCTAAGCTCCCTTGCTTGTGATGTCACCTAGCGCCACGTCATCGCTGGAAGCGAAGTGCCTCCACTAGCTCCTGAGCGCTGCCCGAATGCGCCCATAGTTTAAGAGCACTGTAACTCTAGGTCATTTTTAACCTACATACATTACAATCTTATCTGGTGCATGGTGCTTGAATTTTGGGCTATAACTTTGCTTGGGATCATAAGTGGGTTTGGACAGAAAGGTGGCCTAACATAAAGAGCAGCAGGTGTACCTTTTGGGGAAGCAGTGTGACTGCTTGAATGGGCTTTGGGGCTACTAGCCGCTGCTCATTGATACCATGTTTGCAACGTTTGTGCAGTAAACTTGTGCATAGATCCACCCACACTCAGAGCCCACTAAAACGCAACAATCCTGATCGATGCTCATATAGCAGGGTGCCCAAGAAGCCCAGTTTCAGCAAATGCATTCTGTACAGCCCAGTGAAGATTCCCATTGGCTGCTTTGTACGATGTAGCGAAAAATGCATGACCCATATAAGGAACAGTGTTATCACTGCCTCTTCTATTGTTCATTTACCCGCTGCTGTGCTGAGTAGGTGGCCCTGAGAGTAGATGAGTTAACAAGATTAATTCCTTGAACATTACTCTAGTGTTTTGAATGAGTGCACTGGGTTCCTAGAAGGAGGGTAGTTAGTGCACTGGTAGTGCAGGGCCATTTAATTGTACCACTTTTCTGGCCAGGAAGTTGTAGCTCATACACATGTTGGACACAGAGAAGATGCGGTAGACAGCTCACTGTCCAGTAATACCAGCTGCGGTACAGATGTAGCTTCAGGTTCAAAGCCCAGTTTTTAAGGCCTCACTGCCCCCTAACACCCATATTTCTCAACCCCTTGTCTCATATATAAATTTTTTTATTTTTTTTCATAGTTCCCATGGTTCTAAATTTAAATTTTCCTTAAATTCCACAGTAGTGTACCAAACTTGCACACTAGTCGATATTAAAGTTGTGAAACATGGAACTGCTGGAATATTCCAAAACTGTGTGTAGACTCATAATTTTTTTTATAACAGATTACAGGAAGACCCTCCAGTGGGAGTCAGCGGAGCCCCATCTGAAAACAATATCATGGTTTGGAATGCGGTTATATTTGGGTAAGTAGACTTATTAGAAAAAGTATTCTTTGTCTGCAAAGCTATTGGTGTTTTTAGTATGTTTTCACTAGAATACAAGACATTGTAGATTAAACAGGTGTTCCCAACCTTTTTTTGGTGCATTGTGTTTTTGTAGACCTACCTGCTGGTGATATAATGTATTCATTTATAAACGCATCTGACAGGCAACTATCGGAGTTTTCTACAACCATACATAGATTCTAAACACAACACACATACTTGCAAAGGGGTTAAAGTCACCAGCCTGTGTCCATCTTTGGAGCAGAAGTGTAAGGTAGTGTGGGAGTTCTGTGCAGGAAAATCGACTAATGGATTTGAGCATTTTATTATTGCAGCTGTATGTCCTTTTTAAAAACTTGATATGCGTTGTGAAAACAAACCTGAGAGAGTCAATATCATGTGCTTGCCGGGGAGGAAGATCTAGTTAAAGGGATATAAAACACAAATATGTTTTCTTTCATGATTCAGATAGAACAAGCAACTTTCTAATTTATTCCCATTATAAATTTTTATTTGTTTTCTTAGTATCTTTTTTTAAAACAGAAGGAATATAAGCTTAGGTGCAGGCCCATTTTAGGTTCAGCACCCTCAGTAGCGCTCTCTAATTGGTGGCTACATTTAGCCACCAATCAGCAAGTGCTACCCAGGTTCTGAATAAAAAATGGGCTGGCTCCTAAGCTTTACATTCCTGCTTTTTAAATAGAGGCCGAAGAAAATTTGATAATGGGAGTACATTTTAAAATTGCATGCTCTATATGAATCAGGAAAGAAAAAAATGTGGGTGTCCTATCCCTTTAAGGATTTTTAGGCATATACTCAAGGCAAGGTTACATAATGAGGGATGTGAGCTAGCTTAAGAATATATTGCTTCTTAGACGGTATAATATGCAGAATTGATGGGCGAATTGATAACCAAATTGATAACCAAAGGGCATAATTAAGAGTTCAGGAATTGTCATTCTAACCAAACTTATTTCTAAATGCAAAAACGATTTGACATTAATAAGTTTCCCCTCTTACTGGAGTACATCCACTGTTCATATGCCTCCTGCATCTGGCAAGCTGCTGTTTGAATTTAATTTATGTACGTACGCTACAAAATGTGCCATCTGAGAGGGAGAAGGGTTCAAACTACATTATACCTGGTGTAAAAATAGTGATTATGCAAATATATGGTAACTTGAGGGAAAAGAGTGCCCCAGGCTCCCTAAAATGTTTGCCACTTCACTGGGGACCTAGGTTTATTTTACATGTTGTTTTCTAATGATGACAGATGGACGTATGTAGTAGGGCTGATTGTAGTTTTTATTAGTTATAGAGCAGATGGGTACTTTTTACTTTTAGATCAATTTATCATATCAAGTGTTACTTCTTGCTAAACGTGACTTTCCTTTTTTATGTTTCAGACCTGAAGGGACACCATTTGAAGATGGTAAGCTTTATAAAGTGTCTTTTGGAAATTTAATTTGAGGAGATTTTATCACATTTTAAATGGGTTTATAAACATTACTACAGGGCTCGACAGACAACTTTGGGATATTCTATACACACACACACCACTGTCTGTGACTCTTAAAGGGACAGTCAACACTTACTTTAACATGTTTTTATATTGAAAATAACAAAACGGAGGTCCGCCTACACTATACCCCTCCTGTCTTGCCGCCTTGCTTCTGTCCTAATCAGCGGCGCTAACTACTCTAATACCCGGTAAATATGGATGCCGGACTCCCCCCACCATTACGTAGCTGCCTTCTTCTTCAACTGATAAGCAAATCAGAATCCAGTCCTCGGACTGAAATTGCACGCGCTTGCAATTTCTGTCCGATGCCTGGATTCTGATTTGCTTATAAGTTGAAGAAGAAGGCAGCTACGTAATGGTGGGGGGAGTCCGGCATCCATATTTACTGGGTATTAGAGTAGTTAGCGCCGCTGATTAGGACAGAAGCAAGGCGGCAAGGCAGGAGGGGTATAGTGTAGGCGGACCTCCGTTTTGTTATTTTCAATATAAAAACATGTTAAAGTAAGTGTTGACTGTCCCTTTAAATGTTCTAACAGATTTGTCGACCCTGATTACTATACAATTCCATTGTGTTGCTATAGAATAGCATATCGACCAAATCTGGATGATTTTAAAACCATTTAAGATCTTATTTGCTGCAATTATTTTTCCATAGCTATACTTCACGCACCATTTGCCTTATTTGGAGGAGCCAACCTAGGCTTGAGTCTGCAGACATTTTTAAAAATATTTAGAATTGGCTGATATGTAATTTTATAGTAACACAATAGAAATGTATTGTAATTGCAAGGTGTTGTCCCTTTAAGACCAAACCAATTTAAAATGCATCATTCTGTAGCAACACAACAGGAATGTCTTCTAATTGCAAACTGTTTACTGGCCTTTTACAGAGCAGACTAGAGGGTGAGATCATTATGGGATTGGCCTTGACAGTGGAGGTGTAGCTGTAGATCTTAAAAATATGGTGGGGCAAGGGTCCATGTCACTTTGTTTCCATCACCTGTAGGAGGGTCATAACGAATAAGATAATTTGCATACATGCACAACCAGAGGGAGAACCTTGTCCTATGGTATCACGTTCACTGCACATCTTTCTTTAAGGGACAGTCTACTCCATAATTTATAACGTTAAAAAAGATAGATAATCCCTTTTTATTACCTATTCCCCAGTTTTGCATAACTAACATGGTTATATTAATATACTTTTTTACCTCTGTGATTACCTTGTATCTAAGCTTTTGCAGACTGCCCCCTTATTTCAGTTATTTTGACAGACTTACATTTTAGCCAATAAGTGCCCTCTCCTAAGTAACTCCACGGGCGTGAGCACAATGTAATCTATATGGCATACATGAACTAACGCCCTTTAGCTGTTAAAAACGGTCAAATGCATTCAGATAAGCGCACTGAAATAAGAGGCGGCCTTCAAGGGTTTAGAAATTAACAGATGAGCCTACCTAGGTTTAGCTTTCAACTAAGAATACCAAGAGAACAAATCAAATTTGATGATAAATGTATTTTAAACATTGTTTAAAATTACATGCCCTAATGCTAATGTCTAAACCCTTGAAGGCCGCCTCTTATCTCATTGCATTTTAACAGGTTGTTGTTGTTTTTTTTTTTACAGCTTGTCGGTGCTAGTTCATGTGTGCCATATAGATAACATTGTGTTCACTCCAATGTAGTTACATAGGAGTTAGCACTGATTGGCTAAAATGCATATCTGTAAAATACTGAAATAAGGAAGCAGTCTGCAGAGGCTTAGATACAAGGGAATCAGAGGTAAAAAGTATACTAAAATAAAAACCATATTGGTTATGCAAAACTGGGGAACGGGTAATAAAGGGATCTATCTTTTTAAACAGTAAAATTCTGGTGTAACTGTTCCTTTTTAGAAATTATGTATTTCTATGCTTAACATTGAATGGACTGTCGTATGTATATATATAATTGGGGGGGGGGGCATAGAATGACTGCTTATAATGTCTTGTATGTTTCTCTAATTTTACGAATTGTAATACAGAGTCTCCCTCCACAGGTACATTTAAACTTGTTATAGAATTTTCAGAAGAGTACCCAAATAAACCTCCAACTGTTAGATTTGTATCAAAAATGTTCCATCCAAATGGTAAGTGACTTAATGTCTGGCTTTTGTATAGAAGAGGTGTGGTATACAAAATAGGGGATTTTATTATAATATAGTAATGTTAATCTAAAACTGCCTTCAACTAGCATCCAAAGGGTAACTTATCTAGGTTTAAGACCTATTAACCCCTAGATCATGAACTAAGAGGGGCATTAGCGTTGTTGCTTTCCACAGTGAGTGCAATTGGTGGATGTTTTGGCTATCTTAAAAGTCTTTGCTGCCATACAGGATCATGAATACAATGCACAACCACTTTCTGAGAAACGTGGCTAAATAAAGGTGTTAAAGGTTTTTCATTGATGTAAATTATTGCTGACATAAAAGGTTAAACTTTCATGATTCAGACAGAGCATGCAATTAAAAACAAAAACAAAACCCCACCGCAAAATAACAAACTTTGTGAAATAATTCACTTTCTGAGGCCCAAACTCCTCCTGAGCATGTGTAGGAGATCAGTGTATACATATGAGTCTGTGATTGGCTGATAGCTGTCATGTGATACAGGGGGTGGGGAAACATAATTACTTTTTGAAATATGTTAGAAAGTCTTCTGCTCAATTGATATTCAGAGTAAGTACTATTGCATTGTATTTTTATTATGTGTTTGATTATGCAATTCACCTGTGTTCAATGGTCCTACAACAAAGTTTGTGTACATACTAGTGTTCTCCCCAGAACCTTTTTAATGGGTTGACCACTCAGCTGATTTTACTGACCACCGGACTAAAACTTGAGCCAAAATTAAGCTAAAATCAATATTACAATGTTTCAATGCTTATTGCTCAAATTATTATTAAATACATTTGTTAAATTATGCAATTAATTTGTGCTTTGGATAGCAGAAAATGTTATATTATTAGAAAGTATTACAAGGCCCCCACCTGGCTACTTCATCATGGCACCCGGCTGGCAAAATTTTCTGTGGCGAAAACTGCAAACTCACTATCAAGTTGTAATGGTTCACTTGTCTGCATGAGTGAATAGGGTGAAATTGTTAGGTCACTGCATTCTAGAGATCTAACCACATTTTAAACAAACCATACATTTTCTGAATAATGGAGAACTGCTAAACCGCTACATAGTTTAATGTAAAGCAAACGTATTAAAAAGAGAAAAAAAAAAAGTAAAGATCTTCCAGTTGGAAAAGCTCCAGCTTAGTCCAAAAAAAAAAAGGATAAAAATGCATGTGACTTCATAAAGATGTGGGTAGACGCAATGCATTCTAGGAGCATTGAAGCATTACTGTTTTCTCAGACAGACTGCCAGTTTCTGGATAAATAATTGCTTTTCCAAACTGAGGAGATTGTTGCTTGTCCAAAACCTGCAAGTTTTCTTTATGATCTGTCAGTTTTACTTTTTCCTTTCATTTTTTAGTATATTTATATTGGGTACATATATTCCAGTGTTTTTATTTTTTTCTTATTTATATCTTTGCAGTTTATGCTGATGGTAGCATATGCTTAGATATCCTTCAGAATCGTTGGAGTCCAACGTATGATGTCTCTTCTATATTAACTTCAATCCAGGTAAGTGCCATTCTGTGTCGAACAACATTTTTAATTTGAATAGTTTGAAGGATGCAACAGAAGTTCTAACTTTGCATTAATATAGGCAGTCTCACTCTCAAAAAAAAAAATTGGCACTTCCTGTAATGAAGAGTAATAGATTACATTGGGAGTAGTGCCCAGAATAGCGAGAAATTGGCTGGTTATGCAGCCTGTGACCTTGACATGGTGAATGCCAGCACTTTGCTCTTAAAACCTTTCAGTATCAATTTAACAGTTAAGCTGCCAGAAAGAAGCTTTAATATTAATTTCAGCCCTCTCTGACTGCCAAAATATTAATGGGGTTTTTTTTTTCACTTTATTAAAGTGAAATGAAACTAGTGTATGATTTATGCCACAATAGTTGGTTTAAAAAATCATCTCTGTGTGTATGCATTTTTGTGTAAATCCGCACACAAACCCTTTACTTTCCCCGTTTCAGAACACAATCTGCATTATTAAAAATAAAAGGAGAAATGTTATAAAACCAGTATATTCATACGTATAGAATACCAAACAAAACTAATTTTAAAGGGACACTGAACCCATTTTTTTTTTTCTTTCATGATTCAGATAGAGCATGCAACTTTCTAATTTACTCCCATTATCAATTTTTTCTTCATTCTCTTGCTATCTTTTTATTTGAAAAGCAAGAATTTAAGTTTAGAGGCCGGCCCATTTTTGGATCACTACCTGGGTTGTTCTTGATGATTTGACAGCACCAATAAACAAGTGCACCAATAAACAAAGAAAAATTGATAATAGGAGTAACTTAGAAAGTTGTTTAAAATTACATGGTCTATCTGAATCACGAAAGAAAACATTTGGGTTTATTGCCCTATTTTATATATTTTAAAATCTGTATACATGCTCATAAAATAGATATATTAAATGTTTAAACATTGAAAAGTGCAAATTGGATCAAAATAGTTATAAACATAGAGAGAGGATTGAGCTGTAAAATGACATATGTAAGGGAATAATACTATTCCACTCAGTGTAGGGGAAAAAGACTTTTTTTTTTTTTAACATATTCATTTCTACAGAGGCATTCAGTTCCTGATAAGCTCAAATTCTGCTACTTTAACCCCTTCATTACCAGAATTGCAGAGAAAAACTTGTCCAGAGAATTTTTAGCATTTTTCCATCACTCCATTTAAACAGATATAGAGCCACTGTTTTTTTTTTTTTTTTTTTTTATTATTTACCTATGAAAACCAAAGGTATTGATTGATCTAGGCCCAAATATGACCATATAAACAGAGAGTGGATTGAGCTGTAAAAGGAGCCGGACCATTTGTGGTTCAGCACCTGGGTATTGCTTGCTGATTGGTGGCTAAATGTAGCCACCAATCGCTACCCAGGTGTTGAACAAAAAATAGGTCAGCTCCTAAGCTTACATTCCTGCCTTTTCTAATAAAGATACCAAGAGAACGAAGAAAATGGATAATAGGAGTAAATTAGAAATTTGCTTAAAATTTCCTGCTCTTTCTGACACATGAAAGGGGAAAAATTGGGTTTCATATCCCTTTTAAAAAGGAAGTATTGCTGTATACTACTTTTTGTGGAATTCCTTATTTTTTGATAATAAATAAATATATATTTAAAAAATGTGTGTGTGTGTATATGTGTGTATATGTGTGTGTGTGTATGTATATATATATATATATATATATATATATATATATATATATATATATATATTTATTTATTTATTTATTATTTTTATTACTTGCCATAAAGCACATAATAAAGTGCTTAATTTACACAGTCAAAAATTTAATTTCTACGAAACCACTAACGTTAGTCTTCATTCTTGTCTTCAGTCTCTTCTTGATGAACCAAATCCAAATAGTCCTGCCAACAGTCAAGCAGCACAGCTTTATCAGGAAAACAAACGTGAATATGAAAAAAGGGTATCTGCAATTGTGGAGCAAAGTTGGAACGATTCCTAATAGATCTTTTGCGTGGCATTACTTCATCTTTTGTGCAATTTTTACTTCATAAAAGACAAAGGAGGCTTCTGCAGATTTTAAGTGCCACAGGTTTTAAGGATTTACATAAAAAAAATTGTTGGCAGACTTTTTTTTTTTTTTTTTTTTTTTCATTTGCTCCCAGTTTTGGGAAATTTCAAAGCTTGCGTATCTCTGCTAATGTACTTTTTACTGCATGGTTATGCATGGTCTGAAATAAGTTATTGTAGCATTTGTAATATATCCTGTTTGTATTTTTTTTTTTTTCTCTCAATGTATAATTTTGGTGTGGAGTTTTCATGAAAAAATACACACGTTTTTGTAAATCTGTATATTTATTTGTTGTTTTTCAAAACAAACTCCTCATTTTGCGAATTTATCATTTCTTCGAATAGCACATACAGTTTTTGTAATATTTTAAAGTAAACTGTTAAATGAATAGCTCATTGAAGAGTTGAGTAATCCATATTGGTTGATTTTTCTTCATGCTTACAACTGCAACTGTTTAGAAACAGAACAAAAGAGGTTATATATATGAGCAGTGTTTTTTATTTATATATATATATATTTATTATACACACAGTCATGGCCAAAAATATTGGCACACCTGCATTTCTGTCAGATAATGCACCACGTCGTCCAGAAAATTGTTGCTATTACAAATGTTTAGGCATTCTCATGTTTATTTCTTTTGTTTGTTTTGGTGACACAAAAAAGTGGAGAACAAAAAGCCAAATCTGTCACATTCCATGCAAAACTTCAAAGATGGACTGGACAAAATTATTGGCACCTTCAATTTAATATTTTGTAGCACACCCCTTGGAAAAATAACTGAAATTAATTGCTTCCTGTAACCATCAATGAGTTTCTTACACCTCTCTCTACTGGAATTTTGGACCACTCTTCTTTTGCCAACTGCTCCAGGTCTTTCAGATTGGAAGGGTTCCTTTTCCCAAATGTTGTTTTGAGATCTCTCCCCAGGTACTCTATGGAATTGAGATCTAGACTCATTACTGGCTAGTTCAGTACTCTCCAGCGCTTTGTCTTAAACCATTTCTGGGTGTTTTTGACATGTGCTTTGGGTAATTTATCCTGCTGTAAGACCCATGACCTCTGATGGAGACCCAACTTTCTGACACTTGGCCCTACATTGCACCATAGAATTCTAAGGTAGTCTTCAGATCTCATAATGCCATGCACACAGTCACGACATCCAGTGCTTGAAGCAGCATAGCAACCCGAAAACAGCAGTGGACCTCCACCATGTTTGACTGTAGGGACTGTATTCTTTTATTTAAAGGCCTCATTTCTTTTTTTTGAAAACGGTAGAATGATGGGCTTTACCAAAAAGCTGTAATTTTGTTTTGTCTGTCCACAGCACATTTTGTCTTCCTCAGGTAAGTGTTGGCAAACTCCAATGTGGCTTTTTTATGTTTCTGTCAGTAGTGAGGTCCTCCTGGGCCTCCTACCATAGCGTCCCTTTTCATTCAGATGGCGATGTATAGTGCAAGCTGACACATTTGTACCCTGTGCCTAAAGGTTAACTTGAATTTGGAAGTTGATCGAGGTTCTTTATCCACCATTCGAATAATCCTTTGTTGCAATCTTTGATCAATTTTTCTCTTTCATCCACATCCAGGGAGATTAGCTACAGTGGCAACGCTTAACAGTGTTGCGCACAGTGGACACAGGACCATAAAGACCTCTTGTAATCTTGAGATTGTCAATGCTTTTCCACAATTTTTGTTCTCAAATCCTCAGACAATTATTTGCTGCTCTTTCTCTTCTCCATGCTTAGTGTGGCACACAGACAAACAGAAAGGATGAGTAAATTGTTCACCATTTTAATTGGTTGCCGGTGTGATTTCTATATTGTCAGCACCTGTTAATTGATACAGGTGAATTTAATAACAAATTAAATGATCATCATAAACTTGGAATGCAATTTTTTTCTTACAATTTTGGGAAGGTGCCAATAATTTTGTCCAGTCCATTTTTGGAGTTTTGCGTGGAAAGTGTCAGATGTGGCTTTTTTTTTTCTCCACTTTTTTGTGTCTTAACAACACAAACAAAAGGAATAAACATGAGACGGCTTAAACATTTGTAATTGCAACAATTTTCTGGGCAAAGTGTTGCATTGTCTGACAGAAATGCAGGGATGCCAATATTTTTGGCCATGACTGTGTGTGTGATTTATTTATAAAGCGCCAACAGATTTCACAGCGCTGTCCATGGGTACAAAGATAAAAGTACAACACAATATAAAAGGTAAGACAAAGTTTAACAAACCAATACAGGGGGAATTGAGGGCCCTGTTCTCGTGAGAACTTACAATCTAGATGGGTAGGAGGGTGAGAATGATGTTAGTGTGGAGTTAGATGAGGGCAGCTATTAGGCAAGTGGAATTCATTTGTTACTGATTTGGAAATGGGCTTCCCTGAACAAAAAGTTCTTTAGGGAGCGTTTAAAAGGGGAAAGGTTAGGGGAAAGTCTGACAGCTCGAGGAAGTGCGTTCCAGATGGTTGGTGCTGTACAAGAGAAGTCCTTTAGTCTAGCATGGCAGGAGGTGATGGTAGAAGATGCAAGGAAAAGGTCATTGTTGGATCTTAGGGGGCGGGCTGGAGTATATTTGTTGATGAGTGAGGACGGGGGGGGCTGCGTTGGTAAGGGCTTTGTAGGTCAGGGTGAAAAGTTAGAAACCAGGGTAGAATTAGAGTGGGGATTAGAAGGAGCTCAGTCTTGGACATGTTGATTTTTAGGTTGTGAGAGGCCATCCAAGAAGAAATGCCAGATAAGCAGACACTGATGTGAGAAAGGACAGTAGAAGAGCGTGCCGCAGTGGATAGGTAGATCTGAGTATCATCAGAATAGAGGTGATAGTTGAAGCCATAGCTACTGATAAGTTTACCCAGTGAGGAAGTAAAAATCGAAAAGAGTAGAGGACCCAAAACAGAGCCTTGAGGTACTCCAACAGACAGAGACAATGGAGAGGAGTCGCCACCAGCAAAGGAGACAGAAAAGGACATATTAGAGAGATAAGAGTGGATCCAGGAGAGGGCAGTGTCAGAGAGTCCTTAGGAGAAGGGGATGGTCAACAGTGTCAAAGGCAGCAGACAGGTCAAGTGAGATAAGTATTGAGTAGTGGCTGTTGTTTTTAGCAGAAAGAAGATAGTTAGTAACCTTGGTGAGGGCAGTCTCAGTTGATTGTTGGGGACGGATGCCAGATTGCAAGGGGTCAAGCAATGAGTTGGAGGACAAGAAGTGGGTTAGGCGATCGAAAAGTAATTTTTCCAGGACTTTCGAAGCTAGCGGAAGCAGTGATATGGGGCGGTTTTGCAGGAGAATTTGTGTCGAGGGAGGGTTTTTTTTGAGGATGAGGGTGACCTTTGCATGTTTGAAGGAAGATGGGAATAAACCGGTAATAAGGGATAGGTTGAATATGTGAGTAAGAGCTGGAGTGAGGGTAGAAGACAGAAAAGGTATTAGATATGAAGGGATAGGGTCATGTGGGCAGGTAGTGAGGTGTGAGGAAGACAATAGGGAACTCACTTAATTCTCAGTGGTTGGGGCGAAGGTTTGGAGGGGGTGTCTGGGGGCAGAGATGGAAGGTTGCAGTCTTGTGTTGGGATATTACTCCGGATGGTGTTTGGTTGAAAAAACAGAATTTATGCTTACCTGATAAATTTCTTTCTTTTGCGATGTACCGAGTCCACGTATTCATCCTAACTTGTGGGATATTGTCCTTCCTGACAAGAAGTAGCAAAGAGAGCACCACAGCAGAGCTGTCTATATAGCTCCCCCCTTAACTCCACCCCCCCAGTTATTCGACCGAAGGCCAAGGAAGAAAAGGAGAAACTATAAGGTGCAGAGGTGACTGAAGTTTACATAAAAAAATACTATCTGTCTTGAATAGACAGGGCGGGCCGTGGACTCGGTACATCGCAAAAGAAAGAAATTTATCAGGTAAGCATAAATTCTGTTTTCTTTTGCAAGATGTACCGAGTCCACGGATTCATCCTAACTTGTGGGATACCAATACCAAAGCTTTATGACACGGATGAAGGGAGGGACAAGACAGGAACCTAAACGGAAGGCACCAGTGCTTGCAAAACCTCCCAAAAATAGCCTCCGAAGAAGCAAAAGTATCAAATTTGGAAAAGGTATGAAGCGAAGACCAAGTCGCAGCCTTACAAAGCTGTTCAACAGAAGCATCATTTTTAAAAGCCCATGTGGAAGCCACCGCTCTAGTGGAGTGAGCTGTAATTCTTTCAGGAGGCTGCTGTCCAGCAGTCTCGTAAGCCAAACGGATGATGCTTTTCAGCCAAAAGGAAAGAGAGGTAGCCGTAGCCTTTTGACTTTTACGCTTTCCAGCATAGACAACAAACAAAGAAGATGATTGGCGAAAATCTTTGGTTGCCTGCAAATAAAACTTCAAGGCACGAACCACGTCCAAGTTGTGCAACAGACGGTCCTTCTTAGAAGAAGGATTAGGACACAGAGAAGGAACACCAATTTCAAATTTTCAAATAGAAACAACCTTAGGGAGGAACCCAGGTTTGGTACGCAAAACCACCTTATCAGCATGGAAAACAAGATAAGGCGAGTCACATTGTAATGCAGATAGTTCAGAAACTCATCGAGCTGAAGAGATAGCAACTAGAAACAGAACTTTCCAAGATAGAAGCTTAATATCTATGGAATGCATGGGTTCAAACGGAACCCCCTGAAGAACTTTAAGAACTAAATTGAGACTCTGGCGGAGCAACAGGTTTAAACACAAGCTTAATTCTAACTAAAGCCTGACAAAAAGCCCGAATGTCTGGGACATCTGCCAGACGCTTGTGCAACAGAATAGACAAAGCAGATATCTGTCCCTTTAAGGAACTAGCGGACAATCCTTTCTCCAATCGTTCTTGGAGAAAAGACAAAATCCTAGGAATCCTGATCTTACTCCATGAGTAGCCTTTGGATTCACACCAAAAAAGATATTTACGCCATATCTTATGATAGATCTTCCTGGTGACAGGTTTTCGAGCCTGAATCAAGGTATCTATGACCGACTCAGAGAAACCCCGCTTTGATAAAATCAAGCGTTCAGTCTCCAAGCAGTCAGTTGCAGAGAAATTAGATTTGGATGCTTGAATGGACCTTGAATCAAAAGGTCCCGTCTCAGTGGCAGAGATATGTCCACCAGGTCTGCATACCAAGTCCTGCGTGGCCATGCAGGTGCTATCAAAATCACCGAAGCTCTCTCCTGTTTGATTCTGGCAATCAGACGTGGAAGGAGAGGGAATGGTGGAAACACATAAGCCAGGTTGAACGACCAGGGTACTGCTAGAGCATCTATCAGTACTGCCTGAGGATCCCTTGACCTGGATCCGTAACGAGGAAGTTTGGCGTTCTGAACAGACGCCATCCGATCCAATTCTGGTGTGCCCGATAGCTGAACCAGTTGAGCAAACACCTCCGGATGGAGCTCACACTCCCCTGGATGAAAAGTCTGATGACTTAGAAAATATGCCTCCCAGTTCTCCACCCCTGGGATATAGATCGCTGATAGATGGCAAGAGTCTCTGCCCATCGGATTATCCTGGAAACTTCTATCATCGCCAAGGAACTCCTTGTTCCCCCCTGATGATTGATATAAGCTACAGTTGTGATGTTGTCTGACTGAAACTTGATGAATCCGGCCGAAGCCAGCTGAGGCCATGCCTGAAGAGCATTGAATATCGCTCTTGATTCCAGAATATTTATCGGTAGGAGGGCCTCCTCCTGAGTCCACAAAGCCTGTGCTTTCAGGGAATTCCAGACTGCACCCCAGCCCAGTAGGCTGGCGTCCGTCGTCACAATAACCCACGCTGGCCTGCGGAAACACATTCCCCTGGACAGGTGATCCTGTGACAACCACCAAAGAAGAAGAGAGTCTCTGGTCTCTTGATCCAGATTTATCTGAGGAGATAAATTTGTATAATCCCCATTCCACTGTTTGAGCATGCATAGTTGCAGTGGTCTGAGATGCAAGCGAGCAAACGGAACTATGTCAATTGCTGCTATGTGGAAAGTCGACGCTTGAATTAAGATGTCTTCTAGATAAGGCGCCACTGCTATGCCCCTCGGCCTTAGGACCGCCAGAAGGGACCCTAGCACCTTTGTGAAGATTCTTGGTGCCGTGACCAACCCGAAGGGAAGAGCCACAAACTGGTAATGCCTGTCCAGAAAGGCAACCCTGAGGAACTGGTGATGATCTTTGTGGATAGGAATGTGTAGATACGCATCCTTTAGATCCACGGTAGTCATATATTGACCCTCCTGGATCATTGGTAAAATAGTCTGAATGGTCTCCATCTAGAAGGATGGAACTCTTAGGAATTGGTTTAGGATCTTGAGATCTAGAATTGGTCTGAAGGTTCCCTCTTTTTTTGGGAGCCACAAACAGATTGGAGTAGAAACCTTGCCTCTGTTCTGTTTTCGGAACTGGGCAGATCACTCCTATGGTAAAAAGGTCTTCTACACAGCGTAAGAACGCCTCTCTTTTTGTCTGGTTTACAGACAATTGAGAAAGATGGAACCTCCCCCTTGGAGGAGAATCTTTGAAATCTAGGAGATACCCCTGGGTTACAATTTCTACGGCCCAGGAGTCCTGAACGTCTCCAGGCCTGAGCAAAGAGAGAAAGTCTGCCCCCTACTTGATCCAGTCCTGGATCGGGGGCTACCCCTTCATGCTGTCTTAGTGGCAGCAGCAGGCTTTTTGGCCTGTTTACCCTTGTTCCAAGCCTGGTTAGGTCTCCAGGTTGGCTTGGATTGAGCAAAGTTCCCCTCTTGCTTTGCAGCAGGGGAAGAGGAAGCGGGACCACCCTTGAAGTTTCTAAAGGAACGAAAATTATTTAGTTTGGTCCTTGTCTTATTTGACTTATCTTGAGGGAGGGCATGACCCTTCCCTCCAGTGATGTCTAAAATGATCTCTTTCAGTGCAGGCCCGAATAGGGTCTTACCTTTGAAAGGGATGGTCAAAAGCTTAGATTTAGATGACACATCAGCTGACCAGGACTTAAGCCATAACACTCTTCGCGCTAAAATGGCAAAACCTGAATTCTTTGCCGCTAACTTAGCAAAATGAAAAGCAGCGTCTGTAATAAAAGAATTAGCCAACTTAAGGGCCTTAATTCTGTCCAAAATATCATCTAGTGGGGTCTCCATCTGAAGAGCCTCTTCTAGAGCCTCAAACCAAAAAGCAGCTGCAGTGGTTACCGGAACAATGCACGCTATAGGTTGAAGAAAAAAACCCTGATGAACAAAAATTTTCTTTAGGAGACCCTCTAACTTTTTATCCATAGGATCAATGAAAGCACAACTGTCTTCAATAGGTATAGTTGTACGCTTAGCCAGAGTAGAAATAGCTCCCTCCACCTTAGGGACAGTCTGCCATGAGTCCTTTATGGTGTCAGAAATGGGGAACATTTTCTTAAAAACAGGAGGGGGAGCGAACGGAATACCTGGTCTATCCCACTCCTTCGTAACAATGTCCGAAATCCTCTTAGGGACCGGAAAAACATCAGTGTAAACAAGAACCTTTAAATATTTGTCCATTTTACACAATTTCTCTGGAACGACAATAGGGTCACAATCAGAGTAGCTAAAACCTCCCTGAGCAATAAACAGAGGTGCTCTAGCTTAAATTTAAATGCCGTCATATCTGAATCTGTCTGAGGGAACATCTTTCCTGATTTGGAAATCTCTCCCTCAGACAGCAAATCCCTCATCCCTACCTCAGAACATTGTGAGGGAATATCGGATATGGCTACTAAAGCGTCAGAAGGCTCAGCATTTGTTCTTAACCCAGAGCTACTGCGCTTCCCTTGCAACCCTGGCAGTTTAGATAAAACCTCTGTGAGGGTAGTATTCATAACTGAAGCCATATCTTGCAAGGTGAAAGAATTAGACGCACTAGAAGTACTTGGCGTCACTTGTGCGGGCGTAACTGGTTGTGACACTTGGAGAGAACTAGAGGGCGAAACCTGATTTCCTTCTGTCTGAGAATCATTTAATGCCAAATTCTTATAAGTCAAAATATGCTGTTTGCAATTTATAGACATATCAGTAAAATTGGGACACATTCTTAGAGGGGGTTCCACAATGGCTTCTAAACAAATTGAACAATGAGTTTCCTCAGTGTCTGACATGTTTAACAGGCTAGTAATGAAGCAAGCTTGGAAAACACTTTATTTAATGAAAAAAACACAATTTGCAAAAATGGTACTGTACCTTTAAGAGAAAAAAAGGCATACACAAACTGCAGAACAGGTTAAAATTGCTTCAAAAATTCCGAAATTTTAACAGTAAACCCACTAAGCTTTAGAAGGATTGCACCACAAGTAACAAAGCAATAGACCCCCAAATGAAAAAAACGGATTGATAAGTGTCTAAAACCTGTTAAAAACCCCTAAAGCACCTTGCCACAGCTCTGCTGTGGCCCTACCTGCCCTTAGGAAGTGATAATATGGGGTTTAAAGCTTCAATTAGCTTTCTGCTTGTAAATGTAGGCCCCGCCCACCTCACTCGATGTTGCTGGGGCCTACACAAAACTAACAAACCCTGCCTGAAAGCCATGTGGGTTATAAACAACCCCAAAGAACCCTCAAGCAAATGTCCCATAAAACAGAAAACGTTACTCCCAGACACAAAAACGTTTGTCCCAAATTCACATAACAAACTGAGTGCCCTCAAAAAATTAACCCTTTATGCAAGCTAGTAAAAACCTCTGATAACACTAGGATTACTGCTTCCCCTTCCCCTAATGGTGCTCTCTTTGCTATTTCCTGTCAGGAAGGACAATATCCCACAAGTTAGGATGAATCCGTGGACTCTGTACATCTTGCAAAAGAAAGTAGTCTACCAGGTCTTCAGCACTAAATGCAGATGAAGTGGGTGGTGCAGGTGGATAGAGGAGAGAGTTGAAAATGGAGAAGAGACGTTTAGGGTTTGAGGAGTGAGTAGATATAAGAGAAGATAAGTAGGTATGCTTGGCTAAGTGAAGATCAGAGGTGTAAGAATAAAGAATGAACTTATAGTGGAGGAAATCTGGTTAAGAAGGGGATTTCCTCCAGGCACGTTCAGCAGCACTGGAGCATTTTTGCAGGCAGCGTGTTTGCTTAGAGTGCCAGGGTTGGAGCTGACGAGGTGGGGTTTTGCGTATTTGGGGAGGGGCAAAAGTGTCAAGTGCAGAGGAGAGAGTATTGTTATAGTGGGTTGTAGCAAGGTCAGGGCAGGATATCTTAGAAGTGTGGGGAGGCGTTTTTGAATAAGGTTGGAGATGATCCACAGTGTACAGATTTCTACAGGTGTGGGGGCAAGGGGGAGAAGTAGGTTTAGCCTGTATATTAAGATTAAAGGTGAAATGGTGGTCTGAGATGGGAAATGGGCGACAGGTGACGTCAGAGAGAGAGCAGAGGTAGGAAAATACCAGATCAATAGAGTGTCCATTGCGGTGAGTATGGAATAGGGTGGATTGTGAGAGACCAAAGGAATTTGTGAGTGAGAGAAGCTTAGAGGCAGCAGGGGCAGATGGGTTATCAATGGGGATGTTGAAGTCCCCCAGGATTAGAGCAGGTGTATTTGTAGAGAGAAAGCCAGGCAGCAAAGCTATCAAGGAATTGGGAGGTTGGTCCAGGGGGGTGATAGATAACTGCCACTCTGAGGGAGAGGGGGGAGAACAGGCGGATGCAGTGGACTTCAAAGCAGGAAAAGGAGAGAGATTGATGAGGATGCAGGTGCTGATAGGAGCAGGAAGTCTCCATGTCTCTCGCCTGGCCTAGGTGTGTGGCTAAAGTGGAGACCACCGTGTGTGAGAGCAGCAATGGAAGCAGTGTCATTAGATGATAAACAGGTTTCAGTAATTGCTAGAAGATTAAAAGCGTTAGAAACAAACAGGTCGTGCACAGTTATAAGTTTGTTATAGACAGAGCGAGCATTCCAAAGAGCACAAGAAAAGAGGGAATAAGCGCTGTGGGTTAATAGAGATGAGATTGTTAGGATTGCGTGACCTAGAGTTTTTGCAGTGGGGGACTGAGTGAGAGTGTAAAAGTGTGGTGATTGTGGCCGGGCCAGGGTTAGGAGAGATGTCACCAGCAGCAAGCAGTAGTAGTAGTGTGAGTGACAGTAGGTGAAGTGCAGTGAGTTTTAGGAAAAGGGCAGGCAGAAATAGCAGAAAAGACATGGAGAGCATTGTGCAGGTGTATAGTTAGTAAGTTTTACCTGGGAATGCAGTTTCCCCCTCCAGGTTATATTTCCAGTTCTTAACTTGCCACTTGTAACACAGGCCACTTAGAAGCACAGGGCACACATAGCCTTTGCTCAGCTGTATGTAGCAGTGAGATTTGAGTTGGAATGATTTAATTCAAGGCAGCAGTGTATTACAAACAGATTAAAGAGACGTGAAAGGGCAACCAGGCAGATAAAGGAAGCAGGAGAGAAGCATACCAGTGTATTACAAACAAATTAAAGGGACGTGGAAGGGCAACCAGGCAGATAAAGAAGCAGGAGAGAAGCATACCAGTGTATTACAAACAGATTAACCCTTTGAGTGCTAATGATGGCTCTGAGCCGTCACAGAGTTTCCCACTCTAGTGCTAATGATGGCTCAGAGCCGTCACTAGCACTCTCCCACCTTGAGGGAGATCTGGGGGTTCCCACCCGCTCCTACCCTGGCGATCGTGCCTGTAGAGTGACAGGCTTTGTCGGGGCTTCCCGTTTTGTGTGGTGACGTCACGCGCAATAACGTGATGACGTCACTGTGCAACTTTATTTATACTTAACAATGTTAAGTATAGGAGCAGGGGGCATGCTGCTTAGAAGCCTGTATCTCAAGTTATCGTCTAACCTTTGCAACTTGGGGGTCTTGAAAAAAAAAAAAGTTGAGTTAGCACTCAAAGGGTTAAAGGGACGTGGAAGGGCATAAACCTACCCTATAGCATTTCAATAAATAACTATTAATACCACAGGCTTGGACTGAACATGTGCTCACAATATTGTAGCACTGAGTAAGCATAATTTTGCCCGTTGCGGACCTTAGCTCTAGTTAAAGGGATATTGTACACTAGATTTTTCTTTGCATACATGTTTTGTAGATTATCCATTTATATAGCCCATCTGGGAGTGTTTTTGTAACAATGTATAGTTTTGCTTATTTTTAAATACTCCTAACCAAGCCCCAAAGTGTTAGATGTATACATGCGTTTACAGACTCCTGCTGGCTCCTGTTTATGTTATCTTTCTTTTCATATGCAGGGGAGGGGGGAAGAGTGTCTGCTCCCAGCCCCTTTTACTGGGTGTTGCAGCTAACCTCATCAACAGTGCTAAACTTGGAGCTTCTAAGTAAGTTTTTAAAGGGTTTTATACTGATTTTTTTCTTCTTAAATGGAAAGAGTCCACAGCTGCATTCATTACTTTTGGGAAATAAGAACCTGGCCACCAGGAGGAGGCAAAGACACCCCAGCCAAAGGCTTAAATACTTGTGCTTTTGCACAACGTTTGAGAGAAAGTTTTCTCTGTTCCTATAAGGACTGAGACGATTCCCCAGTTATTCTTTGCCTTTCATCCCAGGAGGTTGGCAGAGAAGTGTCAGCATTTAATTGTCTCTTATTGAGGGTAGTACTCTTCGACATGGGACAGGAGTTTTAAGTAATCCTGTCAGTCTCTCAGTGAGGGCTTGGATGAAAGTTAGAGTCCGGAGATGCAGGAAGAGTCTTTCTGCAAAACCATCCCGACTCATTTTAACAGCTCCTCAAGCAATCAGCGTTGTCTAACTTTGCTCCGCTGCCTGTTTTCCTCTCTCAAGTCCATGACGGAGGCGATGCTGCTATCTGTCACACTTGAATAGCCGTGTTCCTGTTCCACAGCGTAGATTCCAGTAAGATAGTTTCATTTACTTTCTTCTTGAATGTACAGTACTAATGTTTTCCCGAGAGGCTACCACCTTGCGGGACTAACTTAACATAAGGGTCTCAGTGAGTCTCCTTTAGTATCTTGGAATCAAGGGTTAATATCTCCTGAGGGGAGCCATTGTGGGTGTCAGGTGCCATTTTGTTTTGTCTTAAAATAGTCCATATTAACATATTCTCTATCCAGTTATAGAGGATTCTGATGCTGAGACTATTCTAACTTTAGACTCAGTTACAGAGGATTCTGATACCGAGACTGTTTTTATTTCAGATTCTTCGTCCGGGGAAGAATCCGGATTGGCCTCGTTGACACATGTCAATCAGTTATGTTCGGTGTGCCGTATTAGAGCTCCCGGGCTCAGGGAATCAAGGGTCAGCTTAGCCATCCGCCTCTGGGGGTCCTGTCCTCCAAGAGGCGAGTTCCCTACCACTCCATACTTCTACACATGCGGGTAACAGAGATTTTGATTATTCCTCCAGGCAGGGCGACTTGTTCCCCCCGGAGGTTGCAGCACGTTTTCACTTCCACATATTCTTAGCTATTATTTGTCTGCAGAGTCCAGACGTTTATGCGCGATTGAGCTTGTGCCCTATTGCCTGGGTCTACCTCCTTGGGGAGGGCCTGTACAGTTCCCTGCGGGTGTAACTGTCCCTAAGTGTTGTGCCTTCGCGTCTTACTCAGACATGTTTCTCAGTTATTAAATGATCCTATCCTCAGATACAGGAATTTTCAGTCTGCTTCGAATGGTGAGCCTCAGACATTTGGGGATGATGTAATCTCCCGACTGTTCCTTTTTGAGTTCCTTCCCAGTTTTTTTTTTTTTGGAAGAGCAGGGCTCCATTTGGCTGGTCCTGCGGTAGGCCTGTTTACTTATTGGGCGTTAACCTACAGGTTGCCTTATATTTTCTTTTTATCCGATTAGGATGTCTTTTGATTTGTTTATTATTTTCCTTCGGGAATCTTAAACTGAGATCGATGCTCTGTTACTTCTGCGGAAGTGTTTTTGGGGACATGTTAGTCCTCTTTTTGTCTGTTTTGCCTTCTTGTCTGTTTTCCCTTCTTCCCCTCTGAGGGAGGATTTATGCAACTTGACGGTTAGGACCCGGGTGCAGGCTGATCCTGTTGGGTTCGGTTCTGTCTTGTGGCTGTTCAGACACGTGGTGCCGTTCTGATTGGCTGGTCCGGTCGAGGTGCTGAGTGCTCATGTTATCATTTGTTTTACATTCAACTAAGCATTCTAGGGGTCTACAAGGCGGGAAGGATCGTCTCAGTCCTTATAGCCTTCGATTTGAATGACTGCGTCAGTGGAGTTTCTGCTGCGTCATTATCTCTGGTGTCTGGTATCGGACCCTAGAGTTCCTCCCCCACGTGGTGGAGAGTTGGAGGGCTTTAGCGCCTTCTTAACGCTGAGAGAGACCGATTTGGCCTTTTTTCTTTTGAGGCTCTGGGATTCTCCTTTGGACTTTGTCGTCAGCAGCTAGTAGTTTGAAGGGTAGTTCGGCTGCCTTGCAACGGTTAGGTTGCAGATGTAACCAGCTGCAGCTATTGCACATTGACTGTGTACTGTCTAGCTGTTTTTTGAGACTTTTTGGTCTTCCTTTGTGATCTCCATGTTAAGTCTCCTTTTAGGGGCCTGGGAGATGTTTGTTCCCTGTTAAGGGATGCTGGGTGTGGTTTCCTTGCGCTTGCTTGGGGTTCCTCACGGAACTGGGGTTGGTTTGCACCCCTTTCTCCCTGTAATCATCCGCTTGTACGGAGGTGATGTGGAGACCACCCTTTTGCCCTCGAGGTAACCCCTTGCCTTATTGTCCAGAGGCTGTTGGTGAGTCTAGAAGTTCTAGCGTCACTGTATGACTTTTTCTGCCTTGGCTCCTTTGGAGAGTAGGACTTCGGCAAGGGGTGGTCTCTTCCTTAGGTTGGGACTTGCAAGTTTTTCTCGTTATCCGGATTGATCTGGATATTGCATTATATCCCTTGTGGTCTGGGTTGTTATTCAGGCGGGGTGTTAAGTTTGCGGGTATTGTTTGTCAAAACAATTGGGGGTTCGGACCTGTTCTCCCTGGGGCTTCCGGTTGCTGGGTTTCATTCAGCATTTTCCCTTGTGGATCCCGTTGTGGGTTGTTACCAGGCCTCTAGGCTCCAGGGTTGGTTCGGGGTTCCCTAGTTCCTGGAAACTTGGGCTATGTCCTTTTACTCAGATTACTTGACCTGGTATTGGTTGGCCAGGTTTTCTGAGTGTCGTTGCTCATTGGGCTTGTTTTGCACCTTAGGCGGTTTCCCTTGGTCAGCTTGCTGTAGTATCCATTGAATTCACTGCTCTGCAGGTGAATGGACTTGCAGTGTCACTGCTGCTACTATTGCACATTGGTTGCGTGTTAGCAGGCTAGTTTTTAGGGGAATCACCTTCACATGGGCTTCTGAGTTGGGGATTGTTCTCTCCTTTAGCCTGTTGTTTGTGGAAGGTGCTGCCATTTAGCCCTTTCCCCTTCTTGGGTGAGAGCTTAGTCTGCCTTTTATGGAGATGTGGTCCCTTTCTTAAGGCTTCTCCTGGATCAGGAGATGGGACCTGTGAGTTTCCCTAGCTGAAAGGGATATTCTCTCTGGGTTGTTATGTTCCATTTGGAGTCTTGCTTGCTCCGTGTCAAGACTAAGTTGGACCTTTTTGCTAGATCCTTTGGGTCTACGGTCCTGTTGTTTGTTCTAAGGAGTTGGGTAGCATCCGTGCTTTGTTGGATTGGTTGTGGCCATTCTTCTGCTCGTTTTTGAGCTGGTTTTGGGATTCTTCTGTTCCCCTGTTTTCAGACCTGCCGTTGCTGGGGATGGCCCGGCTGGGAGTGGGTTCTGAGAGACATTGTCATCTCCAGGATCAAGTTGGGCATAGTAGCTAGCTAGCTCCCTAAGCTTACAAGCAGAGGGTCTAGGATTTCTCCACCTCGGGTTCTGGGTGTCACTTCTCTTTCTTGGGGGACCTCGTGGAGATTATGATCCCCCCTTTTTTGGAAGACAAGTGGGTAGGTCTGGCGGCATAGATTGCCTAGAGGGTTTTTCGTCTGGGTCTGTTACACTTTTTTTGTAGTGGAATACTTCAGTGTTCAACGTTCGGACTATGTGAGGTTTACACTTTTTTTGTAGCGGAATACTTCAGTGTTCAACGTTCGGACTATGTGAGGTCTTTTAATGCTTTTGCACAACGTTTGAGAGAAAGTTTTCTCTGTTCCTATGCCCGGTCCTATACCTCCGGTTTTCCCCGGTCTAGGAGTAGTCTCCCCTTGTCTGTCGGGACCCATTTGTGCCCTTGTGAGCTGGGCTCGTTCTGGGGGGGTTTTCCTTTATGGATTTTTGACCTTTCCTTTTTTTCCTTCGATTCTCCTGGTCCTATCCCTTTGGGAGTTTAGGAGGGCCCGACTGTTGGACGACGGTGTCTCCTGGAGGAGGCCTGTTGGCTCAGTTGAGTCCGATTTTGCGGTCTCTAGCTAGGCTCTGGACTACCTGCGGGTCATTGTCTTCGGGGCATTTTTCTTTTCAAGTTTTCTTGGCTTCGGATGAAGCTGGGGTTTTTGTGGGCAGTGGTTTCAGGCTTGGTGCTCTCAGAATGGGCCGCCTATGGTACCCTCCTGTCTTGGCATTCAGTGTCCTCTATAGCTTGGGTATTGTTTTCCCAAAAGTAATGAATGCACCTGTAGGCTCTTTCCATTTAATAAGAAAAACATAAATTATGCTTACCTGATAATTTTCTTTTCTTCTGATGGAAAGAGTCCACAGCTCCCCACCCGTAAATTTTTTATGTGGGGCGTCCTTATTTTATTCTTCTGGCACCTTTCACCCTGATATTTCTTCTACTGTTCCTTGTTCCTCGACAGAATGACTGGGGGATGAAGGGAGTGGGAGGAGTATTTAAGCCTTTGGCTGGGGTGTCTTTGCCTCCTTTCCGGTGGCCTGGTTCTTAGTTCACAAAAGTAATTAATGCAGCTGTGGACTCTTTCCATCAGAGGAAAAGAAAATTATCAGGTAAGCATAATTTATGTTATAGATCAGTATCTCTGCATATATTCTTCATAGTGTCTATTACCTGCATTTATATGAAGATTGGTGTATATTTTCCCTTAAACGCTCTAATTTTACATAAAGGCAAACTCAAAAATGCAAAAAAAAAGTTATAATGCACTAGGGTTGTGTGAATTATACAGTCTATTAAATTTTGTGCTATAAACATACTTTGCACTTTCTCAGAGTTCTCAAAAACACTTTCAGTGAGTCATAAAGTTAAAAAGGTGTTAAGTTTCTTATAAAAACATTTCAGGCCGTACACAAACAGAACACAATTCAAAAAGCCTTATAAATAATGGTTATTTCCCCTTTTCACTCAATACAATATTAAACAACATTTAAAAATGGTTTAATGGATCAATATAATTCAGTTGTATTAAATATAATGAAATACTTGTCCCCCTATATACAGTTAAAAATGTATGCATATAACAACATGTGTGTATATATATATATATATATATATATATATATATATACACACACACACACACATACGTACATATATATATACATACACACACACATATATATATATATATATATATATATGTGTGTGTGTATGTACGTATGTATGTGTGTGTGTGTATGTATATATATATATATATATATTGTTTTACCTAAAGAGAAAAATAGCTTCCCTATATCCAGCACCAGAGCATACGGTCTAAATCATAACTGTATCAATATAGAAATTAACAACCTCCAATCTGGTTCCTGAATTACTCCTCAACACTTCAGCAGTTATACATTCATATTACACAAAAGATATACAAACCAATACATGATTATACTAAGTATTTATTGCTACAGGAGATTACACAGGTTTAAATTGCATATATAAAGATAAGTGTGGGCCCACTTCAACTATTGGTATACCAAAGCAGGTCAGCTGACTTAAAAATATAAACATAGAAAAAGAGAGTTCCTTTTAAAAGGATAATTGTAACGTTCCACTCTGCTTATAAATGTAACTTTTGCACCACACTTCTTTACTTTGTTTCAATCTTCAGTGGGAGATTATGGCAAGGTATTAAACACTCACGGATATTTATAATCCCACAGTCACAGCTTTATATTCTTGTGTGTCTATGCAGCTTTCTGAATCAATTTTTACTTATCCCAGATTCTCAGCTTTTATCACATGCAAACGAAAACGCCTCACCAGGTAGGCGATTCACTCTCCTTACTGCTTATTTATTTCAAGCAGTCACAGCGTTATAAGTTCTGCGCTTACCTTGATTGAAGATCCTCAATATAGTTGTTTAGACTTACTGGACTGTTGTCGTCAATGACCTCCGTTCTGTTCCTCTACTTGGCGGTTCCCATCCGTGAGTGTACCCGCTACTCGACCACCTCTGTGATACAAAATCTCCGGTTAAGCAACAACATGGAGGGTACAGCTGTTACCCTCACAAACTGATTGCATCTAGCGACGCGCGTTTCACCCTCATTGGTCTGTCAAAATAGGGCTTCATCCGGCTTATTTCTCATTAGTCAGTTACCTGACTTTTAAGCCTGTTATCTCTCCGCCCATACAGGTGAAATAAAAAAGGTAAACTTAGTATATATTCATCCATATATCTCATCTGCTGATTGTTAAAGGAGTATATTTAAAAGTAAAAAACATATATACATCTTTAATTCTATGCACTTTTGTGATCATGTGTATATCCTAGAAAATAAAATTAAAAAGAGGGGAAAAAAACAAAAAACATTTTCTAATTTCACCTCATCAACAAAGCTTGCAATTACTAAATAAAATGAAAAAGGGAAAAAAAAGGGGGGAAAAAAGAAAAAAGAAGAAAAACAGAGGGAATAATTTAACCTCTGTTTTAATGTTACATTTTTCTTAAAGGTATACACATACAATCCTTTGTGTTTTGATCAGACTTTTAGTTCAACATTTTGGTACTTTAATGACTTTAAAGATTTAGCTATTAATATTTATAAGAATGGGGCATAATTTATTTCCTCATTTAACCCAAACGGTTTTAAAGCCTTTAGATCAAATATCCACCTACACTCCTTTTGTAGGAGCAAATTATCCAAGTTACCCCCTCTTACAGATAGGTCCACTTTTTCTAGACCTAAAAACTTTAATTTGTGTTCATTACTTTCATGGAATTTTTTGAAATGCCTGGCTACACTGCTAGTCTTAATTTAATTTGATATGTCCCTTTTATGTTCTTTAATACGTTCCTTGAGCTCCCTGTAGGTTTTTCCAACGTAATACATTGGACAATTACAAAAGACTAAATAAATAATACCTTCACTTCTGCAATTAATTTTGCCTTTTATTTTAAAAGTCTTACCAAATTTATCAACAAAGAATCTACCTTCTTGCATATTGGTGCAAACAGAACATCTCTTGCATCTGATGTTGCCCTCTCTTTCTTGGTAATGTTGTAACCATGTTCTCTTAGTATCTTTTGTAAAATGACTATGTACTAATATATCTTTGAGATTGGGGGCTCTACGTGCTGCCATGAGAGGTCTATCTCCCACAAATTGAATTATATCTTTATCAATTGTTAGTACTGACCAATTCTTTTGTAAGATTGCTCTTATATTTTGCCATTTATTATTATATGTTGAAATGAATCTGATCATATTGGTTGTATCATCCTCTTTCGTTTTATACAATAATTCATCTCTGTTCTTTTTAACAGCTGCTGTATAAGCTTGCTTTAAACAATTTTGGGGATAACCCCTTGTTCTAAATCTAGTTTTTAACTGTTTGGCTTCTTGTTTGAAAGTATCTAATTCTGTACAGTTCCTTCTATGGCGCAAATATTGTCCATTTGGAATGTTGGTAATTAATGATCTAGGATGGTGACTGTCTGCCATTAACAGGTTGTTACCTGCTGTTTCTTTTCTATGTGTTTGTGTAACAATTCGTTCCCCCTCAGTTGTTATTATTAGGTCTAAAAATGTAATTTTAGTTTCACTATATTGAAAAGTAAATTTTAAATTAAATTCATTTTGGTTCAATTCTGTCATGAATTTATTTAAGGATTCTGCTGTGCCTGACCAGAACAATAGTATGTCGTCTATGAAGCGAAGCCAGAGCTTTACATTAGATCCCTGGCTTCCCTCATAGACCACATCTTTCTCCCATTTGCCTAAGTATAGGCAAGCATAGGTAGGGGCACAGCAAGTGCCCATTGCTGTGCCCCTTACCTGCTGGTAGAATCTGCCATCAAATGTGAAGTAGTTGTGCTCTAGCACAAATCTGAGAAGTTTACTGACAAATTCTGTGTGTTTCGAGAAGAGCTGCCCTCTCTGTTTCAAAAAATATTCGCATGCAGCTATACCCTCATTATGGGGTATTGAGGAGTATAACGATTCGACATCTATAGCCACCAAGAGCCAGCCCCTCTCAAAAGACACCCCATTTATAATCTTCAACACATCCTGGGTATCTTTCACATAGGATGGCAGATCCAGCAGAGATGGTCTTAGAACATAGTCCACATATTGAGATGCTTTTTCTGTTATGGATCCCTGGCCAGACACAATAGGTCTACCCGGGGGAGGAATTTTATTTTTATGAATTTTTGGTATGTTATAAAATGTTGCTACACATGGAAATTTAACCATTAAGAAATCAGATTCCTTTTTGTTAAGTAACCCTTCCTGTGTTCCCTCTTTAATTAATTGCATTAGGGTTTCCTTGTATAGCTCTGTTGGATCCTTTTTCAAAATGGTATATTGTTTTCTATCAATGAGTTGCCTAGAGCATTCCTTAACATAATCCCTGGTGTTTAATACCACAACATTACTGCCTTTATCGTCCGGCTTTATTGTGATAGTTTTATCTTCCATTAGTTTTTTCAAGGATAACCTTAAATCTTTAGTTAAATTATCTTTAAACGCCATATTAATATCCAGTTCATCAATGTCAGTTTCTACTAACTTAACAAAATTATTTACACATGCCACCTGTGATAGAGGTGGCATGTATAAAGAATTATTTCTCAATGTAGTATGACCAATCTTTTCACGGATGGGAACCGCCAAGTAGCGGAACAGAACGGAGGTCATTGACGACAACAGTCCAGTAAGTCTAAACAACTATATTGAGGATCTTCAATCAAGGTAAGCGCAGAATTTATAACGCTGTGACTGCTTGAAATAAATAAGCAGTAAGGAGAGTGAATCGCCTACCTGGTGAGGTGTTTTTGTTTGCATGTGATAAAAGCTGAGAATCTGGGATAAGTAATAATTGATCCAGAAAGCTGCATAGACACACAAGAATATAAAGCTGTGACTGTGGGATTACAAATATCTGTGAGTGATAGAAAATGAAATTAGGATGGACTTCCGTTGGGGGAGGTGCTGTGTAACTTACCTGCACACAGCACACCTGCTTGGTGAGAGAACGCTGTTCCATCACTCCCCACTCACAGCTACTTGCCCTGGAGAGCTTGCCAGGATTGTGTGTAGCGTTGTGCGAAGCAATTACCCGCACGGGTTCTGAAGTCTGTTGTAGCCGGTATGGCTGGCAAATCGTTTGCTGAGTTATTTTAATCATCCCCGGGGTTTTGATCCCACAAGCTGCTGCGAGGAAATCTCTTCTTTGGCACCGTAACCCACAGTTTAATCTGGAGAAAGCTGTGTGAGCCGGAGGAAGCAGTGTGAGCCTGAAGGGGGTAATCTATTTGCCAAGTAAAGAGTCTATGGGATAGACTGAACTAAGGCTGTTGTATAAGTGCGGACACCGCTATAAGAAGAAACCGGAGCCCCAGATCATCCGTCTGCTTGCTGCATTAAGGATCCGTGTAGAATACCTGGTAAACTAAGCCCATATATTAAAGAGCTACCCTGTTGGGGACTTACCGGTGAGACCGGGACTCCATCCGGCCGCCTGGTTGGCTGGGGGTGTGGCGGATTCCACCGAGGAGACGGCACACGTGCTGAGAGGGTCTCTGCTGAGAGGCGTGCGGCAGCTAAGGTGAAGAGGCCGGCGCTGAAGCACTCGACTGGTGACCGCAGTTCTATCTGGATCCCTGGGCAAAATCAGTGGGAGTGGTGTGCCCGGAGGCAGCAGTAGTTGGAATCGGTGTAAGGAAGCAGCTCCCAGGTACCGCCTGTGTTGTTATCCTTGCTTCAGGCTGTTGGTGCAATTTGAGTGAATATTGTACTGAGCTGTTTTCTGATCGAAAAGGGGCGCTTGACTTATATTCAGTTTTTCTTTATTCTTGCTTTGGATGATTGAGGCCCCTAAATCCACTGACTACTCTGGTGGAGGTATATGGAGAAAGAAGATGCTAAGAAAAACTGACTGATTGAATCATACTGGACAGTGTTTTCAGCCATTATTCATTGTTTGCTTAGGAGCAGCTGTTTAGAAAATAATTTTCATTTGTCACTCTATAAATAACAGTCTCTTAGCTGTATAGGTTAAAAATGTTTATTAATGGCTCCTATATATAACCTAAGACGAATATGCATCAGCTTTAGAGTAATAGAGCTTAAGAAGGAATTGCTGTCTAATTGATACACCTGCAGTATTATATTTTTTTTCTGTTGAGTCTCAGCTATTTGTAGGGTTTGTGCAAGCAGGGTAACAGGAGATTACCCTGCCTTTATATTGGGTTTATTCTCTGTGAAGAGATAATAGAATACAAATCATTCTATCTAACAGGTATTTCTGTTTGCAGCACAGTTACATTTAATAATGGCATGCACTCTCTCTGAGAAGGAGAGCTTATTGAAGGGACCTTAGTGTCCTTACACACATTTAGATTAATTTACGATTTAGTGGTTCACTTAGTTTTGTTTGCACACATCACTTTAGTTTTTTATATACACATTTAAATACACCTTAAGACACTTTTTTTTTTTTTAAACACTATACACTACCTATCCCCTTTATGGAAAGATTTATTTCACAAGCTAAGGCTTCTTCACCTAAAATGCCTGTTAAAAGTAAAGACAAAAAAATGAAGCAGGCTGACCCCAGCCTAAATAGTTCTAATGAGACACTATCTAATAATAGTGACACCCAGTTGTTAATCACCCATTTAACAGATTTGTTTACCCCACAATTTGAGATTATTAAAACTGAATTAGGCGCAATTTCAGCTGTAATAGCTAATCTGTCTATTGAAATTAAACAATTTTCAAAAAGAATGCAAGAGGTGGAGAATAGAGTTTCTGAAGTGGAGGACCAAGTTAATGCACAGGATTCGGTTATAACTAAACAGGAGGCTAAAATTTCTAAATTACAATTGCGTCTGGACGACCTGGAAGATCGTTCCAGACGCAATAATATTCGAATAATTGGCCTCCCTGAAATCTCGGAATTTGGGGACCTCCTTCAGTTTACATCATTTATACTCCCCCAGGCATTAGGTTTCCCCCAACAGCAGCTCCCAATTGCCATAGAGAGAGCGCATAGAACTGGCTCTAAGAAAGCTCAGGCTGAAGGTATGCCCCAAAACAGAATGTGTATTTTCAAAGTTTTAAATTTTCAGGATAAGATGGAGATGTTAAGACTATTTAAAAAAAGAAATGAGCCTCTCCTGTTTGGAAATAACAGAATCCTGCTATTTCAGGACTACTCGGTAGAAACTTCTACGAAAAGGAAGCTAATGGCACCGTACTGCTCGCAACTTATTAATAAAGGACTTAATGCATGGATGGCTTATCCCGCTAATATAGTTGTTGTTGATCAGTGCGGTGCTAGAAGAATCTATCGTGAAGTCGCAGAGGTTAAAAAGTTATTAACTGACTGTTAGGTGATGGATCAAGTATTATAGTCTTTTCTCTTTTATTTTTATGTTGGAATTAATGTATGACTTATTGAAGGCTATGAATGGAATCAAAGTTTCTGCTATAATTTTTGAGGTTCCCTCTTTCCCCCCCCCTTCTTTTTTTTTTTTTTTTTTTTTTTTCCTTGCTCTCTTCTTCTCTCTTTTTTTTCTTTTTTCCCCCACATCTCCCACTTACCCCCCGCAAAAGAAGGTTCTGGGTATAACAATATTTTAACTTTCTATGCAGCTTAAAATAGTCTCGTGGAATGTGGGAGGAATCTCTTCTCCTCTTAAACGTAAATTAATTATTAAAACATTAGCAAAAGAGAAGCCTGACATTGCATTTTTACAGGAGACTCATCTAAGTAGACAGGAAGCTGATAAATTGAAGATTAAATGGGTTGGGGAGGTTGTGGCCACGGAGGCCACCGGTCGGAAATGTGGCGTTGCCATGTTAATTAATAAATCCCTAGACTATAAAATTACTTCTAGAGAAATAGATCTGGACTCCCGATTTATTGTTGTACATATTCTTATTAATAACGTGGAGTTCATTCTTTGTAATATATATGCCCCGAATAAATTTAAAATTGAATTCTGGGATAAAATTAAAATCAAATTATTTCCTTTTATCAAGCAGAATCTTATTGTTGGGGGTGATTTTAATGTGACCATGTGCCCTGAGCTGGATCGCTTCTCACAAAGGAATGTCCCAGAGAACAGGAGATCTTCTAAACAATTTAGTAATTTTTATCGGAAACTACAACTGGTAGATATCTGGCGGAAGCTTAATCCGGATGATCGACAGTTTTCTTGCGAATCTAAAGCCCATAAAACTTTTTCGCGAATAGATCTATTTCTTATTTCAGAAGGTCTATCAATTTGGCGAACAGAGGCAGAAATTGGAGAAATCGTAGTTACAGATCACGCTATCATATCATTAGTCTTGGATAGACAGATTACAACTAATATGAAAGGTTCTGCATTTTTTTTCCCCGTTATCTAGCGAATAATCCTAGGTTCACACTTTGGCTAAAGTAGAGTTTTAAGGACTATTGTCAATTTAATGTAGCGCATTTACAGAAAATTGAAATTTTTTGGGAGGCTTCTAAGGCGGTCATACGAGGGGCCATTAAAAGTTACATGGTCACTCTTAACAGGAAAAAAAGGGCGCGGGAAGTTCAATTAACTAATCAAGTTAGGAACGCTTTTAAAACCTATTCTTTGAGTCGCTCGACGCATAATTGGTCTAAATATCTTGAAATGAAAAAGGAGAGAGAGGTATTCCTGCTACAAAAATATCAGGTAGAAGAAAACAAAATTAATTTACGTTTTAGAAGTTTTCACGGTTGCTCGGCAAAAAATCTTGCCAGATGGTTAATATTAGGAAAAAGAGGAATTTTATTCCCGCTATTCAGATAGAGGATATTTGTTATAATGAGACAAAGGACATTTCTAGGGCTTTTGCTCAATACTATCAACAGCTCTATATGGAGGTGCCGGCTGATATAAAGAATCAAGAGAACTTTTGGTCTAAGATTAAGGTGCCTAGAATTCAAGTAGAAAACCTGGATAAGTTGAATGCTCCGTTTAATAATGAAGAGATAGTTACCGCAATTAAAGCTTCTAAAATGAGTAAAGCATCAGGCCCTGATGGCCTTCCTACAGAATATTATAAAATATTAGTTGAAGAGATTGCGCCTATTTTAGTAAAACTTTTCAATTTTTATTTCGCTTCTGATAATCCGATCTCTAATTTTTTCACAGCTGCTAACATCTCTTTAATCCTAAAAAAAGGCAAGGATCCAATGGATCCTGCATCCTATAGACCAATTTCAGTGCTCAACGCTGATTATAAAATCTTAGCGTCAGTTTTATCTACCAGACTTTCACATTGTATCGACAATCTTATTCATCCTGATCAGACAGGTTTTATGATTGCCCGTAATCCGACCAAAAATATTCGAAAATTAATTACGCTTGTGGATTATATGTGGAATAGTGAGCTTGTTAGAATTGATAGCGGCTTGGAAAATCGAGCGGTGTTAAGTCTAGACGCCGCTAAAGCGTTTGATAGCATATCGTGGTCGCATCTCTTCACTGTATTAGATAAATTTGGTTTTTCAGACAACTTTGTCAAAATTATTTGGAAAATTTATCAGAATCCTAGGTCGTTCCTCTTGATTAATCAAACAGTGTCGGCACCCATTGTTCTACAGAGGGGAACGAGGCAGGGATGTCCTCTGTCCCCTCTCCTCTTTAATATCGCCCTAGAACCTCTGGCAGTTAGGCTAAGAGAAGTATTAAAAGGAATCCAATTTGGAACTCAAAGCCTAAAGCTTTTACTATACGCAGATGATATGTTAATATTTATCCAGGACACTGCGATTGAGATCCCAGAAATAACAAAGGTACTGGAGGAATTTAGTTCCTTTTCAGGATATAAGATTAATATTGACAAGAGTGAAATAATGTGGTTGGGTAGAGAAGAGGGGAAGTTAACCATAACGGAGTTTAGAACAGTAAAAAGTATTAAATATTTGGGTCTGGATATAAATAAAAACCCTAAATTCTGGTATCAGGAAAACTTTCTATCCCTTTTTCAGAAGATTAAAGATGATTTACAACTTTGGAGGACTTTCCCATTATCTATCTCAGCTTCTATAAGTCTTATCAAGACAATAATCTTTCCTCGTATTTTATACTTATTGCAAAATATGCCACTATATATACTAAATAAAGACCTAAAGAGGTTGCAGTCGTGGTTTTCTCTTTTCATCTGGAAAGGTAAAAAGCCACGGTTATCGATTAATAGAATGACCAATAAGTTTCCTGCTGCCGGGTTGGCTCTTCCAAATATCAAACTTTATAATCTGGCAACTCTATTGAAATTTGCATTTGATTGGATTGCCCAAGCTAATATAGTTTCGTCATATGTTCTTGAAGAATATATGGTTTCTCCCTGGACTTTGAGTGCTCTCCTGCATTGTTCATCTTCAAACCTACCGAGACAAATTAAGAAATTGTGTTCATTTAGGAACATAATATCTGCTTGGCAGAAAGCCGGTCAGGTGCTTAAAATTGATCCAACATTTTCAGAATTCTTACCGATTATAGGAAACCCACTCTTTGTTCCGGGTATAGATCAAATGGTGTTTAGGAACTGGTGTGATAAGGGGCTTAAAGATATACATCAACTATTGACTACTGATCTTCAAATTTATCCCTGGGCTACATTATGTCAAAAGTACGCTCTTCCATGTAGAAATCAATATGCATACTTTCAGATACGACATTATATTTCATCTCAGAAATGGTATGCGTCTGTCATGTCTGACTGGTCAGACATGAAGATGTGTATTCAGAAATTTAGATCAGGAGAGGCATCTATATCTCTTATCTACGATGTAATGCTCTCCAAACAAGGTACCCTAGCTTTGGAGAATCTATGTGTTCTATGGCGGTCGACTATTGAAATGATTAATACAGATATGCTTGCAGTTAGTTTGTCTCAGGTCTCTAGTTATTCTGTATCAGTTGGCTGGAAAGAATCTCATTTGAAATTAATCAACAATTTCTATCTAACACCGGCTAAATTATCCAGATTCTATCCAGAACACGTTGTAGCCTGTCGTAGATGCTCTTGTCCCTCTGCAGATTTGTTTCATATGCTATGGTTTTGCCCAAAGATTCGACAGTTGTGGTATAAAATCCAATTTTGGACAAATAAGGTCTTGAATATATCTCACTCCTTTTCTCTGGAAGACATTTTCCTATTGGTTACAGATGTCAGATTAAATATCGATAGATGTGTAGTTAATACAATTATACTTACAACTAGACACATTATTTTTAAGAACTGGACGGCTCTCAAAGCTCCTAGTTTGGCCTCTATATTGAAAGGTATTAGAGAACAAATCATTTATGAATCTTTTCATTTACAGTATGTAAAGGAGTCTAGAATCAAAAAATTTCTGATCAGGTGGGCCTCCGTGATTACAACATACCCAATTCCAGTTCAGAAGCAAATTTTGTCTCCTTTTCTCTCCTCTATTAGCTTTGCAGAACTGGTTATATTGGGAATATTTCCTCATATGTGGATTAGGAGTTATAGAGATGGTTAGAAATTTTAGTGGACCCGGCTCTGGCGGGATTGGAGCAAGTATGATTAATTGGAGTGAGGGGGGTGGGGGTTCATTTTCCCTTTTTTTTTTTTTTTTTTCTTTGTTTCTCTTTCGTTTCTTTCTCTGTCTCTTTTTTATCTTGTTTTTTATTTTCTTCCTTTAGGGTCTATTTTCTTGGTGTTGTAACACACCCTCTTTTTTTCTTTGAAATAATAAGGAAATCTATAATATATATTGCTTTATTAAAATTGATCAGGGATCATTATAAAAAAATCAGTTTCATGGTAATACTATAAATTACATTAATTGTTGACATATGGGTGTATATACATCTGTGATTAATCCATGTGTTACTTATTTATGTATGATGTTGGAATACATATATGTGAAACAAAAAAACCTTTTTATGTTACAATGTGTCCTGTGAGACACAAGACAGTATGTCGCTGATGATGATCTGTTTTTGATTTTCTTCAATAAAAATAATAAAAAAAAAAAAAAAATATCCGTGAGTGCTTAAAGGGACATGAAACCCATTTTTTTTCTTTCATGATTTAGAAAGAGCATGTAATTTTAAACGACTTTCTAATTTACTTCTATTATCTAATTTGCTTCATTCTCTTGATATCACTTGCTGAAATGCATATCTAGATATGCTCAGTAGCTGCTGATTGGTTGCTGCACATAGAGGCCTTGTGTGATTGGCTCACACGTGCATTGCTATTTGTTCAACAAAGGATATCTAAAGAACTGAGCAAATTAGATAATAGAAGTAAATTGGAAAGTTGTTTACAATTGCATGCCCTATCTGAATCATGAAAGTTTAATTTTGACTAGACTGTCCCTTTAACACCTTGCCATAATCTCCCACTGAAGATTGAAACAAAGTAAAGAAGTGTGGTGCAAAAGTTACATTTATAAGCAGAGTGGAACGTTACAATTACCCTTTTAAATGGAACTCTCTTTTTCTATGTTTATATTTTTAAGTCAGCTGACCTGCTTTGGTATACCAATAGTTGAAGTGGGCCCACACTTATCTTTATATATGCAATTTAAACCTGTGTAATCTCCTGTAGCAATAAATACTTAGTATAATCATGTATTGGTTTGTATATCTTTTGTGTAATATGAATGTATAACTGCTGAAGTGTTGAGGAGTAATTCAGGAACCAGATTGGAGGTTGTTAATTTCTATATTGATACAGTTATGATTTAGACCGTATGCTCTGGTGCTGGATATAGGGAAGCTATTTTTCTCTTTAGGTAAAACAATTCATGTTTTTTTCCCCGTGCACTAATTTTCCTGACATATATTGGGATAATCAGGGAATTTAAAGGAGCGGGTCCCATATATATGAGTAGTGCAATTAGTTGCTATTATATAACTATATATATATATATATATATATAAAAAAAAAGTACAAAAGGTAACTCAGGCACTTCCCGGAGAATAATGTAAAAAGAAGGCCTTATTGATCCAAGTAGTGAATAAGGACTGCTGGGTTCCTGCTGCAGACATGTTTCGTGCTAAGGTAGCACTTGTTCACTGCTTACAGGATACCCAGACTCCTCTAGGTTTAAATAGAGAATTTCTTAAAGGTACATATACTCTAATTCAAACATCCTTATTGTTGTCAACAATTCGATATGAACTTGTTTACCAAATTTTATTTTCCCTAATTTTAACCAGGCATATTGTCATGATACATAGTTTTATATATAGCAGTCTTGCATAATATATTATTTTATTTTATTTTATTTTATTTCAATGCTCAAAAAGGAACTGCTATTTCTCTCAATACTGTTATCATATATCATTCATAGCCTAATATATACAGTTAATCACCTCTTTAGTGTACACCTATCTATAGAAAATGTGTATCATATAGACATACCTAAATTGTTTAAAAATACCTAAATTAGAAAGTTGGGGATTCATTGAAAAGATTTAAGGAGATTTAAAGGGATATGTCTTTAGTTAAACACACAGATCAATATCTCTCCTAAAATTCAATCCATAGGGGATAGAGGTACTGGCTGTAAAAATCCAGAAGACCTCTCTTAGATCTAATTTCTCCTCTCTACTTCCCCCTCTCCTCCACTGTGGAACATGGTCTATTGCTTGAACAGATAGTAACTTTGTATCCGAATTATGATTATCCCTAAAGTGTCGTGCAATTGGAGTGTCAGATTCTGGATCTTCAATAGATCTTACATGTGCCAAAAATCTATCCTTTAAGGATCTTTTAGTTTTTCTGATATACTGCTTTTGGCACCCCCTACAGGTTAACATGTAAACTACATGGGTTGTAGTACAATTAATGTAAACATTTATTTTATGTATTTTGTTTGTGGTAGTTGAAATAAACGTGTCACCCTCTATTACATAGTCACAGGTCTTACATATTTTCTTTCTACATTTAAAAAAACCTTTTCGTTGTTTTAACCAACATGTATTGCCTGACTTCTTTGTGCAATCAGATGGTGACACATAATTTCCAATTGTTTTTCCCTTTCTCGAGACACAATCACAACCCTCTCTTACAATGTCTTTTAGTCCTGGATCTGTTTGTAGTATTGGAATATTACGTCTTATGATTTTACATATTTCTGAATATTCCATGCTATATGTTGTAATACATTTTGGCTTAGATTTTTTATTATTGATGCTATTTTGTTTATCTTTATACATTAGTAAAGTATCTCGTGGTATTATATCAACCTCACTGCGTGCTTTTTTAAGTATGTTACTATCATAGCCTCTGCTCATTAATCTTTCTGTTATAATGTCTGCCTTTTTATTATAGTCTTCAGGACTCGAGCAGTTACGCTTAGCTCGAATATATTGCCCTTTTGGTATGCCATGTATTGTATGACGTGGATGGCTAGAATTGAATTCAAGGGTAGTATTGCCAGATGTTTGTTTCCTGAATAACTTAGTTTCTATTGAACCTGATTTCACAAAGACATTTATGTCTAAAAAGCATATTTGAGTTGCATTTTGTTCCCCTACAAATTTTATATCACACTGATTCATATTTAAGTAGTCACAAAAATTCTCAACTCCATTTTCATTGCTGTCAATGATGAAAATCAGGTCATCTATAAACCTGGCGTATAGTATGATGTTTTGTTTGAGGGGGTTACCATCTCCAAAGACGTGGAACCGCTCCCACCATCCCATAAAGAGATTGGCGTAACAGGGGGCAAACTTTGCCCCCATGGCGGTTCCACGCCTCTGGAGATAGAAGCTCCCCTCAAACATGAAAAAATTGTGTGTCAACAAGTATTCAATTGAATACATAATAAATTGTTTGGTATTATCATCATAGTTGCTTTGACTTTCCAGCATATAATCTATCGCTTTAAGGCCTTGTTCGTGAGTTATAGACGTATATAGGGAAGTCAAATCTGCCACCAAGAATCTATAACTTGCTTTCCATTCTATATTTTTTAATTTTAACAATAGATCTGTAGTATCCCTAATGTAGCTGGGCAATTTATTGACTAGGGGTTGTAGATAGGTATCCATGAGGTCTGATAGAAGTTCATTAAGTGAATTAATGCCCGCTATAATGGGACGTCCAGGGGGATTTTTCATGTTTTTATGGATTTTAGGGAAGTAGTGGAATATGGGAATAGTAGTATTCTCAGGTAGTAATGCTTCCTCCATTGTTGCTGTTATTACATTATTATTTCTTGCCCTGCTCACAATTTTACTTAAGATTTCCTTATATTTTTTAGTTGCATTTTCCTTTAATCTACCATATACATCATCATCTTGTAACTGTCGTTTAGCCTCAGCTATATAATCAGATCTATTTAATATTACAACATTTCCTCCCTTATCTGAGGGACGGACTGTAATTTTATCATTACTAGAGATGTTATGTAATGCCTCCTTTTCTTTAAGTGTCATATTGTGTTTAGATTTTTTAGAGCTTTCACTGAGCTCCCTAAGCTGTCCCTCTACTACCTTTTGAAAGGTCTCTACAGGGTGTGTTCTAAAATTTACAGGGTAAAAATTGCTCTTTTTTCTAAACTTGGAAAAATCCAAGTCCCTCTTTGTAATATGTTTTTGCCCTGTACCTGCATCTGATAACATCAGTTTTCTGACAAATCGATTTACATCCAACACTGCGTTGAATAAATTAAAATGCTGTGTAGGTACAAAGCCGAGACCTTTCGATAAAACCCTCATTTCATCATTTGTTAATGACACATAAGACAGGTTCAACACATCATTATTCATGCATTTTTCTTTCTGTGTGCTTCTGATCTCGTTGTATAGACCCTTTGTTTTCTTCTTCCTTTCCCCCTCTTTCCTCTGTGTATTTTTTTCTTCCTGGGTTCAATGTCCCTGACTGTCCGTTTTTTGACTGTGTTTCTTTTGGTCCTTCAAAGGTAGCCTGTAATACTGTTGGTTCTTCTTCCTCTATATTCATTTCCCCTTCAGATGACTCCACCTCATATTCTGTATCAGAAAACGTAACTTGTTTGGTCTTTTTATTTCGGTTCCTAAACCATCTTCTTCCACCCTTTTTAGATTCTCTTCCAAAGTTATTCATGTTGTGCCATCTGTATACATTTTGATGTTCATAATCATGCTTATCACGATTCATTTTTCTGGATTTAAATTCCCATAGTTCCTGGCGGAATGTTCTCATGCTCTTTTCAAATTTCTTATCATAGAGTTTAAACTCAGGATCCTTTTGCATGTCTTTTAACCTTTCCTGTATAGATTTCATTTCTTCTAATAAATCTTTCCTTTGTGTCTGTTTAAACTCTATAAGGAGCTCAATGAGTGCAAAAGAGCAAGTGTCCAGAATGTTGTTCCATTTATTTATAAATTCTGTATTTAGTACTCTAAATGAGGGGAAATTTCGTACACGTGCAGCGTGTATGGCGGGTGAGATAGAGCGCGACGCTGCAACTGCTGTGGAGTGTATATATATATATATATATATATATATAGCTAAAAGAAGCTGCACCCAGGTGGTAAATCACCATAGAACTGGCTAACAATGGTATTGAGCCGATTGTTCGTTCCTGTGAGTGTGCTTCTCTCTGTGTGTATTTAGTCTCCCTATGGGAAAAAAGGGAAACCAGAAGTGAACTCCTTGCTCAGTGTGCTTAGAGGAATATGGCTACACCTCACTGACGAGGCCCAATGAAGGCTGAAACAATCGTCTGGGGTTGCTGTGTTCCTTGTTCAGAGAGGAATTGCCTGGTATTTCAGCCCTGGACTGACCGTAATACTGATATACTACAGGAAAGTTCTACTCTGTGAAAAGCATTACTGGGCTAAAAGAAGCTGCACTTAGGTGGTAAATCACCATAGAACAGGCTAACAATGGTATTGAGCCGGTTGTTCGTTCCTGTGAGTGTGCTTCTCTCTCTCTCTCTCTCTGTGTGTGTATATATATATATATATATATATATATATATACTGTATACTTTTGCCAACAGACCAGCACTCCAGATTCCGTAGTTTGAATTTCAATACCCGGGGTGCAACAGATAAATGCACAGAATAAGTACACTCACCAGGATTTTCCACGTTATTTTATTCCAGTGTGAATGTTTTCAGGGATTTTAAACCCTTCCTCAGACATACAAAGAATAACCAACTTACCCCAACACCAAACAACCCATCTTTAAAAGAAATGCCACCAACCACTGTGCTCTCCCGAGTAGGGCGCCACCCCCTGGATGACGTCACCATCTCGGGCAACACGGGATTGTGACACTTGCACATAAATAAACATGTGTAAATCATACAACATACATTGTACGAAATTAAATCTGCATAGGGGACTGAGCATAAACTGTACTTCTAGAATGTATAAACCCAAGTCCCCACTTTGACTGTAAATGGAACAGAACCGGCATCTGTATCGTCATGTCATTCCATAGGAAGAATAGTCTTGGCAACCAAAATAACCAGTGGCTATATTTGTAGCAGACTTGCACATAAACATAACTGATACATCAGAGGATAACATATTATCAGTAGTCATACATACACAATATGAGTCTATGAGGACGAACATAATAAATAAGATCAAACAAAATAAAAAGTAGACATATCACATTTCATAACACCCTCAACACTTATCAGCCAATGTGAGCATAGAAAAGCGCCACACACCCCTTCTACTGAAACAGAGACCAATGCTAGATAAGTACTGGGAGCTAGCTGAATTGTGTACAGCGAAGACTATTCAAAGTATGCAAGTGCAGAATATTACTCAAACAAATATACTATGCAAAAAGCTATACTATGCAAAACATATAATATATATACACAAGAGGTCACATTCTGCATGCCATAAAGGGAACCTTAATAACAGAAACTCCACCGGGGGGCCCACATAGGGTTATTTTAGCAAATGCTGTCGAGCAGCATGTATTCCATCCGTGTGGGGTATAACAGTGTATAGGCTGGTGACATCATGCTGCTCGACAGCATTTGCTAAAATATCCCTATGTGGGCCCCCCCGGTGGAGATTCTAATACACCTGTTGGAATTATGTTTGAAAACAAACTATTTCAAATTTGAAAATCATTTCTATTTGCAATTATTTTGCAAGGGACAGTGATGGGGTCAAATGTGGCCCCATCGTACGCTAACTTGTATATGGCTCTTTTTGAGACTGACATAACTGATTTGTTCAAGGATCAACGTATCAAATACTACAGACGTTACATTGATGATCTGTTGCTGATTTGGGGTGGCTCACAACAGGAATTGATTGAATGGTATGTATAATCTATTGAATGATTCCAATCCTGCACTAAAGTTTAAAATGCAGTTTTCTCAAGAACGGATTGAATTCCTAGATGTATGCCTGTATAAAGAACAAAATAATTTACAATCAACCCTGTTTAGGAAGGAAACCGACAGGAATTCACTGCTGGAATTTTCATCTTGTCATCTACCAGCTCTGAAGGGAGCATTGCCAAAATCACAATTACAAAGGGTCATCCGGATTAACTCGAAAGAAGATAATAGGGAAGGCCAACTCCTACAGATGGAAAATAGGTTCATCCAAAGGGGATACCCTCCAACACTATTGAAAACACAGACCCGGGAACTACTTCATGGCCTGGATAATGAGCCATCTATAGATACAGAGGAACGTATGACATTTGTGACAACTTATACAGCAGACAAAAAGTTGATTGATAAACATCTTAGAGAGAATTGGCATATTCTTGTGACGGACAAAGCTCTCCCTTTCGGACTGATGCCACCACTCAGAATAGGGTTCAGACGTTCAAGATCATTGAGAGATATCTTGGTAAAAACTGACCCCATATCCAGCTATAACAAGAGCACATGGTTGAAAATGGAAAAGAAGGGGGTGTTCCGTTGTATTGGATGTACCACATGTAGTGCTTTGACTACTGGTCAATATTTTATGCATCCACAAAAGAGACAGAAGTTCTACCACAAATATAGAATGACATGTACGACCACCCATATCGTATATTTGTTACATTGTATTTGTGGCTTATTCTACATGGGTAAGACGACTGATGACCTCCGCACACGAATGGCCAATCGTCGTTCGGCCATCAAGACAGCTCTTAAGAAGGGTTCATCCAATCAACCGGTGGCTCGCCACTTTGTTGAGAAAAATCACACAGTTAAGGATTTAAGCTATACTATTATTATTGATCATGTCCCCCCTCTGACTAGGGGAGGTGATAGGCATATTTCCTTACTGAGAAAAGAAGCATGGTGGATGTTTGTCCTGAACACTTTGATCTCCAATGGCTTGAACACACTGCTTGACTGGCAGGTTTGCCTATAATCATAATACCCCTGGTGTTAACATGGGGGTGTGTTGCACCTCTTAATTCTCTTATTGGCTGTTAAACATTACAGTATAAGTCATACTGAGTACTTGCCTTGCTCACTCTTTTGTTAATTTTTTTGATTTTTTTGTATTATGATTTTGTATTTCTTCTGTTAAGTGTGATCAGTCCACGGGTCATCATTACTTCTGGGATATTACTCCTCCCCAACAGGAAGTGCAAGAGGATTCACCCAGCAGAGCTGCATATAGCTCCTCCCCTCTACGTCACTCCCAGTCATTCTCTTGCACCCAACGACTAGATAGGATGTGTGAGAGGACTATGGTGATTTTATTTAGTTTTATTTCTTCAATCAAAAGTTTGTTATTTTTTAATAGCACCGGAGTGTGTTATTCCTTCTCTGGTAGAATTTGAAGAAGAATCTACCGGAGTTTTTACTATGATTTTAGCCGGAGTAGTTAAGATCATATTGCTGTTTCTCGGCCATCTGAGGAGAGGTAAACTTCAGATCAGGGGACAGCGGGCAGATTAATCTGCAAAGAGGTATGTAGCAGCTTTTATTTTCTGACAATGGAATTGATGAGAAAATCCTGCCATACCGATATAATATCATGTATGTATATTTTACATTTGAGTATTCTGGGGAATGGTACTTCACTGGAATTACACTGTGTATATAAGACTTTAGCCTATTTGCAAGCAACAGGCTTTTTAATAACTCTTAATTTATGTTAAACGTTTTTGCTGGAATGTAAAATCGTTTTCATTTTCTGAGGTACTGGGTGAATAAAATGTTTGGGCACTATTTTTCCACTTGGCAGTTGCTTGATCTAATTATGACAGTTTACTGATCTCTCTCACTGTTGTGTGTGAGGGGGAGGGGCCTTTTTTTGGCGCTTTTGCTACGCATCAAAAATTTCAGTCAGAAACTCATTGTTTTTTCCTGCATGTTCCGGTTCATCTCTACAGAACTCAGGGGTCTTCAAAGCTTGCTTGAGGGAAGTAATCTTCACAACAGAGCTGTGAGATTGTAGTTGACTGTGATAAAAAACGTTTATTCTTTAACTTTTTTATGCCATCAGGGTTAGTTATTCTTTGCTAATGGGAACAAGCCTTTGCTAAAATTGTGTTTTGTTTTACAAAGTTTGATGCTGTAACCTTTTCAGTTTATTGATTTCAACTGTCATATATCTTTCTGTGCTTCTTAAGCACAGTACGTTTTTCATTGTATTTTACTTGAATAATATTTCCAAGTTGCAAGTTTAGTTGCTAGTGTGTTAAACATGTCTGATTCAGAGGATGAGACCTGTACTATTTGTACTAACGCCAAAGTGGAGCCCAATAGAAATTTATGTACTAACTGTATTGATGCTACTTTAAATAAAAGTCAATCTGTACAAATTGAACAAATTTCACCAAACAACGAGGGGAGAGTTATGCCGACTAACTCTCCTCACGTGACAGTACCTACATCTCCCGCTCGGGAGGTGCGCGATATTGTGGCGCCCAGTACATCTGGGCGGCCATTACAAATAACATTACAAGATATGGCTACTGTTATGACTGAGGTTTTGGCTAAATTACCAGAGCTAAGAGGCAAGCGTGATCACTCTGGGGTGAGAACAGAGTGCGCTGATAATGCTAGGGCCATGTCAGATACTGCGTCACAACTTGCAGAACATGAGGACGGAGAGCTTCATTCTGCGGCTGACGGTTCTGATCCAAACAGATTGGATTCAGATATTTCAAATTTTAAATTTAAGCTGGAAAACCTCCGTGTATTACTAGGGGAGGTGTTAGCGGCTCTGAATGATTGTAACACAGTTGCAATACCAGAGAAGATGTGTAGGTTGGATAAATATTTTGCTGTACCAACAAGTACTGACGTTTTTCCTATACCTAAGAGACTAACTGAAATTATTACTAAGGAGTGGGATAGACCCGGTGTGCCGTTCTCACCCCCTCCGATATTTAGAAAGATGTTTCCAATAGACACCACCACACGGGACTTATGGCAATCGGTCCCTAAGGTGGAGGGAGCAGTTTCTACTTTAGCTAAGCGTACCACTATCCCGGTGGAGGATAGCTGTGCCTTTTCAGATCCAATGGATAAAAAGTTAGAGGGTTACCTTAAGAAAATGTTTGTTCAACAAGGTTTTATATTGCAACCCCTTGCATGCATTGCGCCAATCACGGCTGCAGCGGCATTCTGGATTGAGTCTCTGGAAGAGAACCTTAGTTCAGCTACTCTGGACGACATTTCGGACAGGCTTAGAATCCTTAAGCTAGCTAATTCATTCATTTCGGAAGCCGTAGTACATTTAACTAAACTTACGGCTAAGAATTCCGGATTCGCCATTCAGGCGCGCAGAGCACTGTGGCTAAAATCCTGGTCAGCTGATGTAACTTCTAAGTCCAAATTACTTAATATACCTTTCAAAGGGCAGACCTTATTTGGGCCCGGTTTGAAAGAAATTATCGCTGACATTACAGGAGGTAAGGGCCACGCCCTGCCTCAAGACAGAGCCAAACCTAAGGCTAGACAGTCTAATTTTCGCTCCTTTCGGAATTTCAAAGCAGGAGCAGCATCAACTTCCACTGCCCCAAAACAAGAAGGATCGGTTGCTCGCTACAGACAAAGCTGGAGACCTAATCAGTCTTGGAACAAGGGCAAGCAGGCCAGGAAACCTGCTGCTGCCCCTAAAACAGCATGAATTGAGGGCCCCCGATCCGGGATCGGATCTAGTGGGGGGCAGACTTTCTCTCTTCGCCCAGGCTTGGGCAAGAGATGTCCAGGACCCCTGGGCGCTAGAGATAATATCTCAGGGATACCTTCTGGACTTCAAATACTCTCCTCCAAGAGAGAGATTTCATCTGTCAAGGTTGTCAACAAACCAAACAAAGAAAGAGGCGTTTCTACGCTGCGTACAAGAACTTTTGTTAATGGGAGTAATCCACCCAGTTCCACGGTCGGAACAGGGACAAGGGTTTTACTCAAATCTGTTTGTGGTTCCCAAAAAAGAGGGAACTTTCAGACCAATCCTGGATTTAAAGATCCTAAACAAATTCCTAAGAGTTCCATCATTCAAAATGGAGACTATTCGGACAATTTTACCCATGATCCAAAAGGGTCAGTACATGACCACAGTGGATTTAAAGGATGCTTATCTTCACATACCGATTCACAAAGATCATTACCGGTATCTAAGGTTTGCCTTCCTAGACAGGCATTACCAGTTTGTAGCTCTTCCATTCGGATTGGCTACAGCTCCAAGAATCTTCACAAAGGTTCTGGGTGCTCTTCTGGCGGTACTAAGACCACGGGGAATCTCGGTAGCTCCGTACCTAGACGACATTCTGATACAAGCTTCAAGCTTTCAAACTGCCAAGTCTCATACAGAGTTAGTACTGGCTTTTCTAAGGTCACATGGATGGAAGGTGAACGAAAAGAAGAGTTCACTCGTTCCACTCACAAGAGTTCCCTTCCTGGGAACTCTTATAGATTCTGTAGAAATGAAGATTTACCTGACAGAGGACAGGTTAACAAGACTTCAAAGTGCTTGCCGCACCCTTCATTCCATTCAACACCCGTCAGTGGCTCAATGCATGGAGGTAATCGGCTTAATGGTAGCGGCAATGGACATAGTGCCCTTTGCTCGCTTACACCTCAGACCACTGCAACTGTGCATGCTAAGTCAGTGGAATGGGGATTACTCAGACTTGTCCCCTTCTCTGAATCTGGATCAAGAGACCAGAAATTCTCTTCTATGGTGGCTTTCTCGGCCACATCTGTCCAGGGGGATGCCATTCAGCAGACCAGACTGGACAATTGTAACAACAGACGCCAGCCTTCTAGGTTGGGGTGCCGTCTGGAATTCTCTGAAGGCTCAGGGACAATGGAGTCAGGAGGAGAGTCTCCTGCCAATAAACATTCTGGAATTGAGAGCAGTTCTCAATGCCCTCCTGGCTTGGCCCCAGTTAACAACTCGGGGGTTCATCAGGTTTCAGTCGGACAACATCACGACTGTAGCTTACATCAACCATCAGGGAGGGACAAGAAGCTCCCTAGCTATGATGGAAGTATCAAAGATAATTCGCTGGGCAGAGTCTCACTCTTGCCACCTGTCAGCAATCCACATCCCGGGAGTGGAGAACTGGGAGGCGGATTTCTTAAGTCGTCAGACTTTTCATCCGGGGGAGTGGGAACTTCATCCGGAGGTCTTTGCCCAAATACTTCGACGTTGGGGCAAACCAGAAATAGATCTCATGGCGTCTCGACAGAACGCCAAGCTTCCTCGTTACGGGTCCAGATCCAGGGATCCAGGAGCAGTCCTGATAGATGCTCTGACAGCACCTTGGGACTTCAGGATGGCTTACGTGTTTCCACCCTTCCCGATGCTTCCTCGATTGATTGCCAGAATCAAACAGGAGAGAGCATCAGTGATTCTAATAGCACCTGCATGGCCACGCAGGACTTGGTATGCAGACCTGGTGGACATGTCATCCTGTCCACCTTGGTCTCTACCTCTGAAACAGGACCTTCTGATACAGGGTCCTTTCAAACATCAAAATCTAACTTCTCTGAAGCTGACTGCTTGGAAATTGAACGCTTGATTTTATCAAGACGTGGGTTTTCTGAGTCAGTTATTGATACCTTAATACAGGCTAGGAAGCCTGTTACCAGAAGGATTTACCATAAGATATGGCGTAAATACCTATATTGGTGTGAATCCAAAGGTTACTCTTGGAGTAAGGTTAGGATTCCTAGGATATTGTCTTTTCTACAAGAAGGTTTAGAAAAGGGTTTATCTGCTAGTTCATTAAAGGGACAGATCTCAGCTCTGTCCATTCTGTTACACAAACGTCTGTCAGAAGTTCCAGACGTTCAGGCTTTTTGTCAGGCTTTAGCCAGGATTAAGCCTGTGTTTAAAACTGTTGCTCCACCATGGAGTTTAAACCTTGTTCTTAATGTTTTACAGGGCGTTCCGTTCGAACCCCTTCATTCCATTGATATAAAGTTGTTATCTTGGAAAGTTCTATTTTTAATGGCTATTTCCTCGGCTCGAAGAGTCTCTGAGTTATCAGCCTTACATTGTGATTCTCCTTATTTGATTTTTCATTCGGATAAGGTAGTTCTGCGTACTAAACCTAAGGTAGTCACTAACAGGAATATCAATCAAGAGATTGTTGTTCCTTCTTTGTGCCCAAATCCTTCTTCGAAGAAGGAACGTCTTCTGCACAATCTGGACGTAGTTCGTGCCCTAAAATTTTACTTACAGGCAACTAAGGAATTTCGACAAACGTCTTCTCTGTTTGTCGTTTACTCTGGTCAGAGGAGAGGTCAAAAGGCTTCTGCTACCTCTCTTTCTTTTTGGCTTCGTAGCATAATTCGTTTAGCTTATGAGACTGCTGGACAGCAGCCTCCTGAAAGAATTACAGCTCATTCTACTAGAGCTGTGGCTTCCACTTGGGCCTTCAAGAATGAGGCCTCTGTTGAACAGATTTGCAAGGCTGCAACTTGGTCTTTGCTTCATACTTTTTCCAAATTTTACAAATTTGACACTTTTGCTTCCTCGGAGGCTATTTTTGGGAGAAAGGTTCTTCAGGCAGTGGTTCCTTCTGTATAAAGAGCCTGCCTATCCCTCCCGTCATCCGTGTACTTTTGCTTTGGTATTGGTATCCCAGAAGTAATGATGACCCGTGGACTGATCACACTTAACAGAAGAAAACATAATTTATGCTTACCTGATAAATTCCTTTCTTCTGTAGTGTGATCAGTCCACGGCCCGCCCTGTTTTTTAAGGCAGGTAAATATTTTTTAAATTATACTCCAGTCACCACTTCACCCTTGGCTTCTCCTTTCTCGTTGGTCCTTGGTCGAATGACTGGGAGTGACGTAGAGGGGAGGAGCTATATGCAGCTCTGCTGGGTGAATCCTCTTGCACTTCCTGTTGGGGAGGAGTAATATCCCAGAAGTAATGATGACCCGTGGACTGATCACACTACAGAAGAAAGGAATTTATCAGGTAAGCATAAATTATGTTTTTTTGTCTGTTTTTATATGCTTAAATTATACATATGTGTTTGCAAACAATATGTTATCCTTTGATGGATCAACCACATACTATGGGCATATTTGCTACATTTATAGCTGTGGTTTATTGTGGTTGCTATGGCAATGGATCCATGATTGAGTAACATGACGGCACAGATGCCGGTTCTGTTCCGTTGTATAGTTCTATGACATTTGTTTTTACTGCGCCTGATATGCTTTATGATATGTGATATATCAGTTGGGCGTTTGTTATTGCGTTTTCTTCTTTTTTTTTTCTCTTTTTCATATATAATTTGTTTATGTTTTTCTTATGTTCTTCTTATGTTTTTCTGTTATTAAGGTTCCCTTTATGGCATGCAGAATGTGACCTCTTGTGTATATATATATATTATATGTTTTGCATTGTATATTTGTTTGAGTAATATTCTGCACATGCATACTTTGAATAGTCTTCGCTGTACACAATTCAGCTAGCTCCCAGTACTCTAGCATTGGTCTCTGTTTCAGTAGAAGGGGTGTGTGGCGCTTTTCTATGCTCACATTGGCTGATAAGTGTTGGGGGTGTTATGAAATGTGATATGTCTACTTTTTATTTTGTTCAATCTTATTTATTATGTCCGTCCTCATAGACTCATATTTTGTATGTATGACTACTGATAATATGTTATGCTCTGATAGATCAGTTATGTTTATGGGCAAGTCTGCTACAATTATAGCCACTGGTTATTGTGGTTGCCAAGACTATTCTTCCTATGGAGTGACATGACGATACAGATGCCGGTTCTGTTCCGTTTGCAGTCAAAGTGGGGACTTGGGTTTATACATTCTAGAAGTACAGTTTATGCTCAGTCCCCTATGCAGATTTAATTTAATTTCATACAATGTATTTTGTATGCTTTACACATGTTTATTTATGTGCAAGTGTCACAATCCCGTGTTGCCCGAGATGGTGACATCTAGGGGGTGGCACCCTACTCGGGAGAGCACGGTGGTTGGTGGCATTTCTTTTAAAGATGGGTTGTTTGGTGTTGGGGTAAGTTGGTTATTCTTTGTATGTCTGAGGAAGGGGTTAAAATCCTTGAAAACGTTCACACTGGAATAAAATAACATGGAAAATCCTGGTGAGTGCACTCTTATTTATTCTCTCTCTCTCTCTCTCTCTCTCTCTATATATATATATATATATATATATATATATATAATACCGTCCAATGCACAGGATGTACCCTCCTTTAGTCATCTGCCTAGGTGCAGCAATGCAATAAATAACCCTTGTAAATAACTGCACTCACAGGTCTTTTTCAAGTGGAGAACAAAAAAAGCCTCTTTTTAATGAAATGTTTTCAGGGAACTGATCCCCGTCTTCAGCATCATGCTGAAGACGGGGAGCAGCTCCCTGAAAACGTTTCATTAAAAAGAGGCTTTTTTTGTTCTCCACTTGAAAAAGACCTGTGAGTGCAGTTATTTACAAGGGATATATTTTGTTATTATTATTTAGGACACATGATTATGTGGGTTCCAGAACACAAACATGTATGTATGTATATATATATATATATATATATATATATATACATATAATTACAAACACAGCAATGCTTTAAATCTAGCTGTGTGCTTGCAAGAGAGTGCCAGACATATACATATATATAATCAAATTCAAGGTCCATGCATTTACTTTCTACAGAGCATTGTGGACAACTGGTGCCTTTTCAGAAGTCTCTTCTCTTTCTAAAGCAAGAAAGTGTGTTCCTGTTTTATCTCCAGAAAGCACATACATTTGAACCCCACTGCCATCCCCTCCCCTTACTGCAAACTCTAATTTATAAGTTGTAAAAACGAAGACTGGGGCCACATATCTTTCAGTTTTCTTGGTTACCCATCACTGGAAAGGAACATTACACTACTGGGTACACCAGTATCAAGGTTACTACTGACCATGCTGTTGTTTTTCCTCTTGTACCAGCTGCTTCTTTCAAAACCATTCTCTTATTTTAACTCTTTAAAAGTACTGGTTAGTGAAGCTCTACATCTTCACACTGGGCGTGTTGCCTTCTTGGAGTTTTAAGTATTCTCCCACTGTTTGACATCAGCATAAAATAGAAGACCAGCCGCATTGTGTTTGACATCAGCAGTGCACATTCACAGATCAGTGATATTCTCTTTTTTAAAAGTGTTCTGCACTTCTCTATAGAGTGTACAATACAGGTCGGGAGCTGTATGTTTTTGCAGTGGCTGCATTGCTCAATTATTCCTGAGGACTTTTTTATGTTTGTTATATAACTTTTAAACTGTGTAACAAAAAAAACAAAGAAATGATAGTGAGTCCACAAGCCATCACGTGGGATTTATATAAACAAATATAATAAGAATATATAGGACTTAATATTCTCAGTTTAGCACCCTCAGTCATATTCCAATTATAAACTATGGCACTAAATGTTCACAAACATAAAATAACAAAGCATTAAAGGGGCATGAAACTCAATTTCCTTCTATTGGCATTGAGAGTCCACGATACATTCTTAAGCTATGCAAATTACTCTACCTGGCCACCAGGAGGAGGCAAAGACACCCCAAACAAGACTATAAATATCGCTGCCACTTCCCCTACCCAACAGTAGTTCTTTGCCTCATATCATGGAGGTAGGCAGAGAGAGGCGCTCTGTAAAGAGTAATAAAGTTTATCATTGACTGGCTTGTTTAAAGCTGGGGATAATATAATCATGTAAATCTCTAAGGAGTATTTGGTTATATAACACTGATTGATGCTGGGGCTCCCATGTCTCTTCCAGTTTAACCAAATCCCCTGTATGATAACACGATGTGTCTTACACTAAATTAAAGACTTATTATGGGTAAGTTCTCCCCTCTTTCATGGCCACATGTCTAATAAGGAGGTGGTTCTTGTGATTTATGGGAGGTAGCTCCCTTACGCTCAAAACAATTTCAAAATGTATGCTTTGCAAAGATATCACTGTTAATCCTAATGCATGATTAAGGGGAATTCCCCCGAAACGTCGCTGCATTTTTATAATCCTTAATAAAGTCTTTGAATTACATATGGTGCTGTGGACATTCGTTAACTTTTGGATCTTCTTTGGGAGAATTGATAGTTCTCTAGTCTATACGAGCACCGTTATCAGTTAGTGCTGTTCCAGTTTTAGGTTTTGGAACTGTGAATCCTTCGACGCAACTAGGCAATTGTTGCTTGATTTATGTCCTGACATCTTATTCAGGTCAGACCGCGAATAAACTTTCGCATGCCCTATCGCCAGCAGGTCCTACTGCAGCTTCTCAGGCTTTGGCCGATGTGGATATTCCCGTCCAACAGCCCATTAATGTGACATCAGTTTCTCTAGAGAGCTGTACAGGGGTAGGCCCTTTGTCAGATGACCTTACAGCCCATATACATGCTGCTGTGTCTATTGCCCTGAACGCTAGCCAAGTGTCAGGGAAGAGAAAGAGAAAAAGTAAACAATGTTCTCCTATACATAGCCCATGCGCAGTAGGGGAGGCCACAACCAACAGTTATGGGCAGGCTTCTGAAGATGAACACTTAGGTAGCTCGGAAGGGTAACTTCTGTCCTCTGACCACTCTGAAGAAGAGTTGGAGGAGGATTTGGAAAAGGGTACGATTAGGTTCAAAGTGGAGCATCTCAGTCTCCTGTTGAAGAGGGCACTAACTACCCTGGGGATCCCCATGGCAAAGCGGCCTGAGGACAAACAGGTCCAAAGATTGGAATTCAGTTTTCAAACCCAGCCCTAGGGCCCCGGATGTTTTTCCTGTACCACCAATTATCTCCGAAATCATCTCCAAGGAGTGGGAGAAGCCAGGCACTCCGTTTGCCACTTCAGGCGTCATTTAAGAGGTTATTTCCAGTTTCAGCGGACCATGTGAAGGTCTGGAACAGTGTACCTACAGTAGATGGTGCTATATCTAGCCAAGCACACTACTATCTTGCTTCAGGACATTAACTCATTTAAAGATTGAGGGATACCTTGGAATGGTGTTTCTCCAGTCTGGCGCATTGTTTCAACCTGCAGTGGGTATCGCTGCGGTTACAGGAGCCGCCAAGTTCTGGTGTGAATCCTTAGCGGACCTTATCACAGTAGAGACTCCCTTGGAGGAGATTCAGGATCACATTTAATCCCTACGGTTGGCAAATGCCTTCATCAGGGATGCAATTCTGAAGATTATGTGCTTAAATGCAAAAAACTCAAGCTTTGCAGTTCTGGCTAAGATGGCCCTGTGGCTTAAATCCTGGTCCGGTGGGGCACAGACTTTCTCTTTTTTCTGGAAGGAATTGTTTTAGTCCGTCCAGGACATTATCTGCCAGGGTTACAGAATAAGCTTTCAACCCCATCCCCCAAGGGACCGCTTCCTACTATCAAGGATAGCTAGAAACCCAGTAAAGGGGGCAGCACTACTTCACTGTGTGGAGGATCTCTTAACCATGGGAGTGGTAGTTCCTGCCCCACCATCAGAGAGGACAAGGATTTTATTAAAATCTCCTTTTGGTACCCAATAAAGAGGGCATGTTCTGTCCTATATTGGACCTAAAAGGGCTCAACAAATATGTCAGAGTTTCCACCTTCAAGATGGAAACAATAAAATCCATCCTCCCTTTGGTTCAGGATGGACAGTTTATATCCTCAATGGTCCTAAAGGATGCTTAGCTACACATTCCGATACACAGAGACCACCACCGGTGTCTTCAGTTTACCTTCCTAGACAAACGCAACCAATTTGTGGCGCTGTAAGGTCTTGAATAAAGACCTTGAGCAAATATTGTGTTTTGTTGCTAATAATATAAACCCAAATAATAGTGATTAATTAAATGAGTGAAAGTCATTATTAGCTTTTGTTACATTAGAAAGGTTACATACACAGAAGTATTTGTTAGGTGTATGTGGTTTTAAATATGCAATGAACCAGTCTGGAAGGAGTTGAAGTTTAGTGAAGACTATTACAAGGTATTCACATATGAGGATTTTCACTTTTAGTGTTGATTCTCCATAAGAAATAATGATAATTGGTAAAGGCATACATTTCCATTAAACAAGATATAATGGGATATAAGTTAGAACTCATAGAGACCAAATAACTTAAGCATATAAAGTGTACTTTGGATAAAATTCTAGTAGACAAACTTAGACAACGTCGCTGTATTTTTATAGTCCTTAATAAAGTCTTTGAATTACATATGGTGCTGTGGACATTTGTTAACTTTTGGATCTTCTTTGGGAGAATTGGCAGTTCTCTAGTTTATACGAAGTTCTAGTAGACAAACTTAGTAGGCAATGTTTAGTAAGCAACTGCACAAAGTAGCGGTCAATTGTATACTCAGCAGAGAGGCGGTAGCTGTTTCTTTTGCAGTGGGAAGATGTTTTAATGGGATAAAATGAGCCAGTTTGGTTAAATGATCCACAACAACCAACTTAGTAGGCAATGTTTAGTAAGCAACTGCACAAAGTAGCTGTCAATTGTATACTCAGCAGAGAGATGGTAGTTCAACAGGTCAATACACTACAGATTGCAGATATACTTGCGGTTTTCTTGAGTAGAAGTGTTCCGATATCAGAATGGTAACTGGGAGACTGAGTAAACAGGGTGTCAGCTGAGAAATACGTTGTGGCTGTGTGAACAGTGTGGTTAGCTGAGCGGTGCTCTGGAGGCTGTCTGAACAGCGTGTCAGGTGGGCGGAACTGACAGGTAAGTAGAGATGTGATGCAGCTTGTCGGCAGTAGTTGGAAATCCGGGAAACTTGCAAAGACAGGATATCAATGAAGGCTGGAAGTGCTGTTAGCACACAGGTAAACAAAAGTACCATAATGAGTTGAAGACGAAATCATCAAAGTACATATGAACTCTGGACAGGAGTAGCAGAGAAAGTTCAGGGAGCACAAGGCTTAGAGTTGATCCAAAAGATAAATAGGAACAAAATAATCAAGCAACGATGATAGGAGGAACTGACCTTTTATATGTTGTAGTTGAAGAGGAGGTGCCAGTCTTAAATAGACAATACTAAGTATTACAGATCCCCCTACTCAAGGAATACTCTCAGAGGATTCGGGTTTAGGTTTCATAGGGTAACGCTTATAAAAAGTTCTCAGCAACTTGCGCATGGAGATCAGTTCTCTTCTGGACCATATTCTTACCATAATACTAGATATTCAAGTTTCTTACGTCGTAGACAAGAATTAAGTATAGTCTGGATTTCATATTCATCTTGGTTATCAATGTTGAGTGGAGGTGGAGCAACTTGTAAACGGTTGGAAAGAGGGAAGTATTTTGTAAGAATCCGGTAGATCTAGAACAACAGTACATTCATTGATAATCTTCTTAATAGGAAATGGACCTACAAATTGAGATCCAAGTTTTCTGGAGGGTATATCGACTCTTAGATGTTTGGTACTGAGCCAGACCATATCTCTGATCTTATAATTGGGACTTGGTCTATGTTTCAAGTCGTAGCAGTGTTTCTGATTTATTTAAACATTAGTTAAGTGTATTTTAAGAAGATCAATTCCCTCCTTTAATGTAGTTGTGTAGTCAGATGCAGTAGGTGATTTGTTATCTGTATAAGAGAGAATAATACTTTTAGAGTGGTAACCGTATGTAGCAAAAAATTGTGTTTTACTGGAGCTGGAGAGTGAGTTATTATATGAAAACTCGGCCATAGGTAGCAAAGAATACCAATCATCTTGTAAATGAGACACATAACATCGTAGATACTGTTCAAGAATTTGATTAACTCTTTCCGTAAGTCCATTTGTCTGGGGATGAAGGCAGTTGAAAGTCGAGAATCCATTTTTAGGATTTTGCATATTGCTTTCCAAAAGAAAGAGGTAAATTGTGTCCCACGGTCACTAATTATTGTGCTGGGTAAACCGTGAAGCCTTACAATATGTGCGATGAAGACTTCAGCTGTTTCTTTTGCAGTGGGAAGATGTTTTAATGGGATAAAATGAGCCAGTTTGGTTAAATGATCCACAACAACCAACTTAGTAGGCAATGTTTAGTAAGCAACTGCACAAAGTAGCGGTCAATTGTATACTCAGCAGAGAGATGGTAGTTAAACAGTTCAATACACTACAGATTGCAGATATACTTGTGGTTTTCCTGAGTAGAAGTGTTCCAATATCATTATGGCGACTGGGAGACTGAGTGAACAGGGTGTCAGCTGAGAAATCCGTTGTGGCTGTGTGAACAGTGTGGTTAGCTGAGCGGTGCTCCGGAGGCTGTCTGAACAGCATGTCAGGTTGGCGGAACTGATGAGGCTGTGTGAACAGCAAGACAGGTGAGTAGAGAAGTGATGCAGCTTGTCGGCAGTAGTCCGGGAAACTTGCAAAGACAGGATATCAATGAAGGCTGGAAGTGCTGTTGTTAGCACACAGGTAAACAAATGTACCGTAATGAGCGGAAGACAAAATCATCAAAGTAACATATGAACTCCAGACAGGAGTAGCAGAGAAAGTTCAGGGAGCACAAGACTTAGAGTTAAGCCAAAAGATAAATAAGAACAAAATAATCAAGCAACGATGATAGGATGAAGTGACCTTTTATAGGTTGTAATTGAAAAGGTGCCAGTCTTAAAGAAACAATACAGAGTATTACAGGCGCTTTCTTTCGGGTTGGCTATGGCTCCAAGGCTGCTGGCTGCGGTTCGTCTGCAGGGGATAGCATTGGCTCCTTACTTGGATGACATTCTGGTTCAGACTCTTTCCTTGTCGATGGCATAGGACCACACGCAGAGGCTACTCTTGTGTCTTCGGATGCACGGTTGGAAGGTCAACCTGGAAAAGATCTTCCTCATCCCAGCTACGAGAGTTAACTTACTAGGTACAGTCATAGATTCTGTCGGCATGTGCATTTACCTTACAGATCAGTGCATAGAGAAGCTTCAGAGGGCGTGTAGAATGCTTAAGTCCAATGCTCATCCATCCGTAGCCCTATGCATGGAGGTAGGAGGCCTCATGGTTGCGGTATTGGATGCTATACCGTTTGCTCGCTTTAATCTGAGACCACTACAGTTGCGTATGCTCAGACAATGGAATGGAGACCATTCAGATCTATCCCAGGTCACCTCTCTGAACGCCCAGACGAGTCTGGATTAGTGGCAATCTCCAACTCCTGTCCTCTTAGGAGCGAGTTTTCATTGCCCTTCTTGGATTAAAATCACCACAGAAGCAAGTCTGTCAGGATAGGGGGCAGTGTGTGGTTCTCTCAGAGCCCAGGGAACTTGGAGTCAGGAGGAGGTGTCCCACCCGATCAACATTTTGGAATTGAGGACCATATACAATGCGCTTCTGGCATGGCCTCAACTGGGTTCCGACCAGCATATCTGATTCTAATCATCACGACAGTGGCTTATATCAACCATCAGGGAGGCACTCAGAGCTCCCCAGCGATGCAAGGGGTGTCTCAGATCCTATAGTGGGCGGAGTGACATCAATGTCAGCTATCCACATCCCATATGTAGAGAATTGAGAGGTAGATTTCCTGAGCAGTCAAAACCCCCCTTTGAGAATCACAGCTCATTCCACTCATGTAGTGGCAACCACTCAGGCCTTCAAGAATGAGGCCTCAGTTGAAAAAAATCTGTAAGGCTGCAACCTGGTCGTTGTTGCACACTTTCACGAAGTTCTATAAATTTGAAGTTTTTGCTTCTGGGGAGGTAGCTTTTGGGAGAAGGGTTCTACAAGCAGTGGTGCCTAGTAAATAGGACTGCCTTCCCTACCTTTCCCTCCCGAACATTCGTGAACTTCACAGCTTGGGTATTGGTTTCCATTTTGTGGACTCTCACTGTCAATAGAAGTAAAATAAAATGTATGCTTACCTGATAAATTAATTTCCTTCTTGGCAGTGAGAGTCCACAACCCCACCCAGAATGCTAAATGTATAGTGGTGGCAGTCATTTTTTTGCACCTCTGTACCTCTTGTATCTCTCTGTCTTCACTTTTCCTTATCCTCAGTTGTTGAACTACTGGATGGTAGGGGAAGTTGGATGGATATTTATAGTATTGTTTGGGGTGTCTTTGCATCCTCCTGGTGGCCAGGTAGGGTAATTCCCATAGGTTAAGAATGTTTTGTGGACTCTGCTACTGTCACTGCCAAGAAGGAAATTAATTGATCAGGTAGGCATATTTTTTTTATTATTTTTTCATGGTTCAGACAGAACATGTGATTTTAAACCACTTTCCAATTTACTTTTATCAAATTTGCTTCATTATCTTGGTATTTTTTGTTGAATTAACAGTAATGCACTACTTGGGCCTACAAGAACACATCTGATGAAAAGAGGCATTTAAAGGGACACTGAACCCAAATGTTTTTCTTTCGTGATTTAGATAGAGCATGACATTTTAAGCAACTTTCTAATTTACTCCTATTATCAAATTTTCTTCGTGCTCTTGGTATCTTTATTTGAAATGCTTGAATGTAAGTTTAGATGCCGGCCCATTTTTGGTGATCAACTTGGGTTGTTCTTGCTGATTGGTGGATAAATTCATCCACCAATAAAAAAGTGCTGTCCACAGTCCTGAACAGAAAAAAAGCTTAGATGGCTTATTTTTCAAATAAAGATAGCAAGAAAACGAAGAAAAATTGATAATAGGACTAAATTAGAAAGTTGCTTAAAATTGCATGCTCTATCTGAATCACAAAAGAAATAATTTGGGTTCAGTGTCCCTTTAAGTGCAGCCACCAATCAGTGATAGCTCACAGTAATGCATTGCTGCTTTTGAGCCTACCTAGGCATACTTTTCAACTAGAATACCAAGAGAATGAATCAAATTAGATAATAGAAGTAAATTGGAAAGTTGTTTAAAATCACATTTTCTGTCTGAATCATAAAAGAAACATTTAGGGTTTCATGTCCCTTTAAAGATAATTTGCCAATATATAGTAAAATATATTCAGAAACCCTTTCTATGGTTTACTTATGTCCAGCCACGCTCTGATAGGTGGGAAGGCTAGGATACACAATGGATTGTATTGGCCATGATGTCAGCAAAGTGGCATGTTCTGGATACAGATCATAAATACCAGCCAAAGTGGTCGGATCGCACCTTTTGATGAAGCCGAATTTCCGGCAAAACATGTAAAGGGAGGAGGGAATGTAATTTTTTTTTTTTTTTAACAAATCATACTTGTAGCAAACTGCTATTAACTGTGTAATGTAGAATTTATATTCTAATATTGGGACATATTGATTATTAGTTTCATTGGTACCTGATTCATCATGAACATCGCTGGTCGTTAAGGGGTTAAGTAACTTATTCTCAGCGTTTATATGAATTTGACATACTAAATATCACTGAATGTAGATAACATCTTGGGTGATTCAGAATAAATAGCCAATTGTGCAAGACACACAACTAATAATAGCCTGCTAACAGAGGCGTAACTAGAAACCACAGGGCCCAGGTGCAAGAATCTAAGAAGGGGCCCCCCCACCACCCCTCCCCCCTCCAAAAAAGGTGAATTTAATACATTTTTTTTTTACATTTAACACAGAAAAAAATGTGAATCAGATGACATGTCTGCAAAAGGAGGTACCCTGTGCCCACAGTCTGTGAGATGGTCTGACCCCCTATTACTGTATATATATAGTGACACTATTTAACACCCCAGTACTGTATATAGTGAGTCAGTGACACAGTCTGTAATCTGCCGTTGAGATGTCTGGCCTGACCCTACCCGCCCAGTACTTTATAAAGTGACCACAGTAGTCATTGACATGGTCCACCCCCCCATACTGTATATAGTGGTACTGTATAGTGACACTGTTTACCCCCTGCCCCCCCATGCTGTAGTAACAAGGTCTGTAATTTTCTGGTTCCACAAACACACATACATGCATAAATATACACACAGTCACATACATACACACACCATACACACACACATAAACACCAATGGGTAAAACAGAAACACTAAGCAGGCAGTGGTAGGTTAACGTTTTTTATTATAAAAAAAAATTACATTTTTTTTTTTTTTTTTTTTATGCTTGGCCCCCACCCTCAGGGGCCCAGTCGCACCTGCGACCTCTGCACCCCCGGTAGTTTCGCCCCAGCCTGCTGACACAATGAAATAGATATTTCAATTTCTCCTAGTGTGGACATGCAAAGTTCACTGCAAGAGTTTGGCTATTGTTTTTAAAGTTGTACACTCATTTTTTTGACAAAGTTTGTCAATAAATATAACTTTAATAATTTTTGGAATATACACATTAAGTAATAAATATAACATACAATATAATACCTGCACATGAACAATTGAGTGCTAGATGTATATTCTGTAAATTAAGTGTTTAAACAAGATGACCAAGTAGCTGCCTTGCACATCTATTCAATGGAAGTTTAATTTCTAAAAACCCAAGAAGTGGTGACTACTCTGGTAGAATGAGCAGTAATTCATTCAGGGAGGGACTTCCCCGCAACTAGGTACGCAACCTAAAACTTCCATGCACATAGCCACTGAAGTGAATGATAGAGCCTTAAGGTTTAGACAAGCTAAAACCAATCTCAATTGTCTCTGTTCTGTTAGGGGTAGAGTCATGGGGGCCTATTAATGTGTGAGCAGACATGATCCGATATTGCGGATCATGTCTGCCGCACATCGAAAAATGCTGACAGCATGCTCTCTCTCATTTATCATTGCACCAGCAGTTCTTGTGAACTGTTGGTGCAATGCTACCCTCTGCAGATTTGCGGCCGCCAGCAGGGGGTGTCAATCAACCCGATCATATTGGTTTCCGGTGATGTCTGTCCGCCGCCTCAGAGCAGGTGGACAGGTTATGCCTGAAGGCTCGCCAGAAACACGGGGCATCAAGCTCCATACGGAGCTTGATAAATATGCCCCATGGACTCTGGATCTATCTGGAAACCTAAAAAAGTGACCTTTGCCTGAGGAATCAAGAAACTCTTTGGTAAATTGATCCTCCAACCATGTCTTCGAAGAAACAACAAAAGCCGTGTCATGTGAGATTCTGCTAAATTAAAAAATTGAGCTAGTACCAAGATATCATCCAAATAAGGAAGCACCGCAATACCCTGCTTTCTGATTACAGATAGAAGGGCACCGAGAATCTTTGAGAATATTCTCGAAGCTGTTGCAAGGCTAAAGGAAAGAGCGACAAATTTATAATGCTTTTCTGGAAATGAGAATCTCAGAAATATAATCTGGGTGGATTAGGATGTTAAGATAAGCATCCTGTTAGTCTATTGTGGACATAAATTGACCTTGCTGAACAAAAGGCAGAATAGTCCTTATAGTCACCATCTTGAAAGTTGGAACTCTTAGAAATCTATCTAAAGATTTCAGATCCAAAATTGGTCTAAAAGAATTTTCCTTCTTTGGTACAATGAAAAGATTTGAATAAAAACTCAACCCCTGGTCCTGAAGAGGAACTGGGGCAATTACCCCTAAGAGTTCTAGATCTGAAACACATTACAGAAACTTTTGGGCTTTTACTGTTTTTTTCGGTACATGGGTGAGAAAGATTCTTCCGATGGGAGGTCTTATTCTGAATCCAATTCGATACCCCTGAGAAATTATATTCTGAATCCACTGATTCTGGAGAGATTCTGCCCGAAATTCTTGAAATAGCTTTAGTCTGCCCCCCACCAGAAGAACTGGTTTGAGGGCCGCACCTTCATGCAGGCTTAGGGGCCTGTTTCGGTTTCTTATATGGCTTGTATTTATTCCAATTTGGAGATGGTCTCTAATTAGATCAAGAGGCTTTAGGGGAGGGAGCAGTTTTCTGTTCTCTATTCTAACGAAAGGAACGAAAATGATTAGTAGCTTTAAATTTTACCTTAGATTTTTAGTTTTGGGGAAGAAAAGCTCCCTTTCCCCAGTAATAATGGAAATAATATAATCCAATTGAGAACCAAAAAGGTTTTTACCTTGAAAAGAGAGAGACAGTAATCTTGTTTTAGACACCATGTCCGCATTCCAAGATTTAAGCCATAATGCTCGTCTAGTCAGAATAGCAAGACATAGATTTGATTTTCATAACATCAAAAATAGCATCACAAAGAAAATGATTTGCGTGTTGAAGTAAAGGATAATGTTAGATAATTCAGGGTCTGAAGACAGCTGCTGAGCTTAACTGTCTAACCAAAAAGTAGAAGCAGCAGCAACATCAGCCATAGATATAACTGGTCTGAGAATATAGCCAGTATGTAAATATGCCCTTCTAAGATAAGATTCAAGCTTCCTATCTAAAGGATCTTTAAAAGTAGTGCTGTCTTCCATAGGAATGGCAGTACGTTTAGCAAGAGTGGAAATAGCCTCTTCAACCTTAGGGACTGTTTCCCAAAATTCCAAATTAGCAACAGGCATAGGATACAATTTTTTTTAACCTAGAAAAAGGGTTAAAAGAGGTACCAGGTTTAGACCATTCTTTAGCAATCACATTAGAGATAGCATCTGGAATAGGAAAAACATCACATGTAATAACAGTAGTCTTAAATACAGAATTTAAACGATTACAAGATTTATCATTTAGGAGGTTTAGACTCCTCAATACCCAAAGTAAATAAAACTTCCTTCAAAAGTTAGCAAATATGTTCAATTTTAAATAAAAAATAAGATTGATCAATTTCTGTTTCTGATATAGGATCCTCTGAATCAGAGGAACCCCCATTAGTAGAAGATATATCAGTCAGCGGTCGGTCAGTACAAAATTCACTAGAATTAGGAAAAGTTTGTAAAGTTCTTTTACCTTTATTTAAAGGCGTAATAGCAGTCATAGAGGTCCATTTATCAAGCTCCGGATGGAGCTTGAAGGGCCGTGTTTCTGGCGAGTCTTCAGACTCGCCAGAAACAGCAGTTATGAAGCAGCAGTCTAAAGACCGCTGCTCCATAACCCTGTCCGCCTGCTCTGAGCAGGTGGACAGGAATCGCCACAAATCAACCCGATCGTTGATCAACCCGATCATTCAGCGAGGTCTTGCGGACCTGATCCACATTGTCGGATCAGGTCCGCAAGACCTTTGATAATTCGGCCCCATAGCCTTCTCTATGGCTGCAGTAATAAAATCTTTAATTTCTGCAGGAATGCCTTTTGCATTACACTGAGATGGAATAACAGTGGATGCATTTGTATTCATAAAAATATTATCAGCATGTAATAATTTTTTTTTTTTTTTTTTTTGTTAAATTTTTTTATTGAGGTTATAAAATAAGTAATACAAGCAAGTTATTGCACAAAAGTCGAACAGAACACAAAGTTGACAGTTAGGTAATCCTCGTAGAATATTGTCCTCTAACATACAAATTGCTTGAACATTGAAATACAATTTAATCAATGAGCCTCAGTTTTCTAATATAAAGCAACCTCCTGAAGTATAATAATATATAATATCGAGTTAAATTGATTCCCCCTAAGGACTAACAAGGCCTCTCTTGGACCTCCTGGACTGCATTATAAACATGTTGGGGGACTTTAAGGAGGAAATAAAATAACAAATAGGCCTCTTTTGGGCCTAAGGATTGGACTGATATGATAACTTTATGAAAAACAACTGTGATATACTGATATACTGATATAAGTAAGAATATAGCGCCAAAGGGAACACTTCCAATAAAACAGCAACATACCTATCTTGTAATATCCCCTCTCATATGCGGAACAAATAATACAAACATTAGGGTCATTCATTATATTATTTCCCTTTGATATAGAAGGAAGCGTTATGTTAGTAGTCAGACACTAACCTAGTAAGGTAGTAAGCTCGTCTTTTAGTATGGGGGTAATGGACATATGGTAAAAATTACTCCTAAAAAGGGTAGAAATTATATGGCACAGGGGTGGTATTTAACTAGAAATTATATAAACAGGAATACTGACTTAGTTAGAATACACATATATAGGGTGATGCCACAATTTTTAAACTGAAAATTTTTCTATTTGTGTTCAGGACATATGTGGATGTAAATTAGCTATTACCTTATATCAGCCAATAAACGGGAGTTAGTCAGTAACCCTCAATGCGCCATCGTAATGTGGTCTCCTGGGGACCTGCATCCCGGCCGCAGATAGCAAGCTCCCAGGTTGGGCTCTAAAAAACAAATTCTGACCCCTATGAGGCAAAAGAGGTTTCAACTATCAAAGACTCATTTGTCCTGAGGGGATTAGGGGGTATAAATGGGAAATATGAGAACATAGTAAATACCAATCCAGTATTAAAAGGGACAACTCCCTGCCATAGGGCCATGTATATAGAGTATGAATTGCAGCAATAAAGACCTCTCCCAAAAGCCATTAACCTAACACTATACATATGAATTAAAGTATGAGAGAAAATGTAGTTTAGTGTTGGTGACTTGGATTGTAGAAAGTGAAAGAAAACAGAAAAAAAGGGGTTTGTTAGCTCTTATCGGTAAGTGGATGTAGAGCACATGTGACTGAGTCAATATTCAGGGTATGATGCAGCTAAAAATTAGAGACAAACATAACACTCCCAAAACCACCCTCCACCAAAACATACATAGTAAATTAAACTTTAAGAGTCTCTCAAGCATCCGGCGTATAAGCCATCATTAAAGCGAATCAGACCCATAATAACTCACAGGTTATCTGTTATGCAGGGCAGTCATAGTGGTAGTAACATTTTAGAACCTGGCCACTGAGTAAAGCAGGTATAAGGAAAAACAGACATATTTCCAAACGTCCAAGGTACTTCTAAGCCTGTCAGGTCCGTTCTGTGCCAGATCCCCCAGCAGAAGGTTTCAGCCTACCCCGGTCTTTTGCCATATTAATTTATTCTCAGGCTGCTGGGTGTGAGGGGCACCAACTTGATCCCGCCACTGGCGGGCTGCACATGAACTATTTGTGGTGAGTACCTGCAATGTCCTCCGTCCAAAGGACTCTAGCTGCTTATTTTCAAACATCAGAGCTAGGGGCTCTGTACTGCACAGCCATCGGCTCCCGTGTGGCTGCCCTCCGATGAAATCTACAGACGTGTCCGGCTGGCTGTTCTGCTCTACCCTAGCGGGTGTGGTGTTAGGCATCACCGCTTCACGCGGGCTATCACTGCAGCTTGATACACTTACTTTCAGGTCCCCATTGAAAGTCAGCGGGCTCCTCGTCTCCGGCTGAGACGGCGAGCTCAGAGAGAAGCACTCACCAATGAGCTTGTGGAGTCTTTGGTAATGGTCGTCCAGCAGCTTAAGCAACGCTGCTTCTAAGGCCTTACCATCCATATTCATTGCCATTAAGTGTGTGGAGGGAAGCTTCCGTAGGTATGCACTCACTTATACTGTAAGTCGAAGTGTTCCCTTTGATGAACAGAGAAACTATCCTATGAAAGGATACCGTAACCCCAGAGTTTGGGGGGGGGTAATTCTGTGGCAGCCCCAGATCCATGCAAGAGCTCAAACACAGGGTCACTTCTCAAGTTCGTCACTTAGTTAAAAAGATGGCTGACTATCCTGTAGGAGATCACCGCACCAATCTTTCTCACAGAACATAGGCAGAGACACAATCAAGTCCTCGATATCGAGTACACATCAGTTCCCAGGTAGTCATATGTCCTCTAATGGGTATAATTCAAGCTTATTTCTGAAGAAAGTTTATAATCGGACACATAAGGACCAGGAGCTTCACAGAGACGCGTCCTGCCGCCATGAGAGTAGGCTCCACCCCCCAGCATGTAATAATTTATCATAACAGAAGCCACATACTTGAGCTGAAGATTTTAAATCAGCTTTTTTTTTTTACAACAAACACACTTAACTTTGGTAGAAATATGTCCAGGCAGCTCAGTTTCTATGATAACTTCAGAGGCAGGTTCAGTGTGAGACACCATGGCAAAGAAATGTAACAAACAAAAATGAAAAGTAACATTAGTTGCAAAATATCACATTCTCCTTAAATACAGCAAATTTCAGGAATGGGAAGCAATGCTTATTAAAAAAACGTTATAATTAATATCAATGATGAATAAAAACAAGCGTTATATCTTTCTAAAAAAATATGAGAGCACAGAGTGAAGTGGGAGTGGCTTTTTAAACTAGAAAAGAAGGCGCGAAAATTTTTGCTTGAAAAAAAGGCGTGAAATGATGATGCGTCATGATGATGTAACTAGCGTCATCACATGCGCGATTTTGCTCACAAAGTTGAAAAAAAGAACCTCCGAGAATGCATAGGTAATAAGGGCCTAAAGGTAAGCGTTTTTAAATAATAAATAAACCCCCCACATTCAAATTTCTAAGCAAAATTTCCAATACTGATACTGTATTTCATGACACTTAAAGAAAAAGAAAAACAACCTGTCTCATGGCCAATATATATATATATACACATATACATTAAGAACTTTACAAAATAAAGTGCCTTTCCATAGCTGAGACTGTCCCTTAAAAAAGATATATACTTACCATAAGACACCCATCCACATATAGCAGACAGCCAAACCAGTACTGAAACATATCAGCAGAAGTAATGGTAGTGGAGTATAATACCGATCTGTAAAGGGAAACAGCAGATGAAGGAAGACACCAAGGCTGCCTTCAGGGCAATTGTACCAGATCTGCGTAGCAAGTCCTGCGAGGTCATGCAAGTGCAAATAAATCACTGAGGCCCTTTCTTCAGGTGAAAAATGTAAATCAGATTGTAATTCAAATGAGAATCCATAAGGTCTATGTCTGGTCTTCCCCAACAATTCACAATATACCTCCTGTGGAAGTCCCAATTGTCCACACTCGGAATGTGAATAGCTGAAATCATGCAATGATGGTGGTCTGTCCAAGTCAGAATAGGGCTAACTTTTTCATAGCTAAGGCACCTTGAGTACCACCTTGGTGAAACCCCTGAAAACAATCCAGGTTCTAAAACCAGTTTTGTGAGCAGTAAAGGAGTTAACTCTCTGGCAAGCTAGGAGACACACCTGTGCTGGGGATTAAAAAGCTGAATTGCTATACAGATTAAAGAGACAAGTTTACCCAAAAAACTTCCACTCCTTTCATTTGTTCCCAATGATCCATTTCACCTGCTGGAGTATATTAAATTGTTTACAAATTGCTCCTTAGCCTTTGTATTGTCATTTAAAATAGCTGATTTAGCCTTACATATTCTGAAAGTTTCTATACCTAGGTATAGGCTATTCAGAAACATCTCAGGTGGCTGTAGGCACAAAAACCTGAAGCGCCCCCCCCCACCCCCCCAGAAAAAAAGTGGAAAAAATTAGGACTTTCTCTTATTATTTAGGACAACTAAAAATAAATATTAGATGTAAAATTACATTTTCCCTTTTATGGAGATACACAAATACACACACCAATTGCAATATTTGTTGTAATGGAAGTTATACCAAAAATCAATATTCACTTGACTCAAATGGCCATACAATTTCTATTATGTATAACAAAAACAAATCATGTTAAACTTTTAATGCAAAATATTCTAAAGAAAACCCTATTTAAAGGGACATAAAATGTGACAGTTTGCTGGGCATTTTATTATTGCACTAGTGCTTGCACAGAAGTGTGTTAGCCTCTTGCAAAAGAGTTAAACACATAGTCAACGTCAGTTCTGAGACAGCAATACACATCTGTGCAGACCCAGATGGGCTCATAGGACATGTTTATTGACAAGCCATTAGTGTATTGCTTTTCTGGAGATGACTTTGACTATGTGCTTAAAATTTTGTTGGAGTTAAACACAGTTTTGTGTAAACAATAGCAATATTAAAACTAGCAGCATGCAAGCTCATCAGCAACATGTGCAGCCAGTGGAAGACAATATAAAATGTAGGTATTTTTTTCCACTACATGAAAAAAATCTTGTAAACTCTGATATTTTTGGTACAAATACACACAGATGTTACATTTATTTTGTTCTGAAATATAAATATAATATGATGTTGCTCTCAAAGGAAAACATGGAATGTTGTAGATTATATGTAATCCAGGGGTCAACAAATGTGTTTAAAATTAGAACTTAGAAATTCAATTTACCACAATACAAAAATACCACACTTACTTGATAAAAGAACAGATTAACAATTTTTAATGTGATGTGTGTGTATCTGTATATATATATATATGTGTGTGTGTGTGTGTGTGATGTGTGTGATGTGTGTGTATGTGTATATATATATATATATATATATATATATGTGTGTGTGTGATGTGTGTATATATATATATATATATATATATATATACACACACACATACATATACATACATACAAACAAATATGCCATGTGAGTGATTTACACACATACACATTTTACAGCCTTACAGTCTACAAACTTTGTTGTCAAAGTGCCCTAAAGGCTGTAAATCACAATTGGCAACTTGTAATAAAGAGCAGAGCAGCTAGTCCCGCATAACCTCCACACCTCCAAGGCCTTTATAGAACAAAAACATTCATCCTGAAGCAGAATTTAAACTCCTGGCTATAAAAAAGGAATACAGCACATAACAAGTGAATACACTGCAACCCTCTCTGGTGGCCAAGGGGTTAAAGTGCTCTGCTTGTTATGTTTTCATTCTAGGCAGCATTAGAAGCCTTGTACCTGTCCTGAAGCTTTCATTCCTCAACAAAAAGTTTCTGCACCACATCAGCATGGAGCTTGGCTGTGTGAGGCAACAGAAGTACATAAAATAAAAGTGAAACTAAACATGCCTGGCGAAAATGGGAGGGGTTTAGTTTTAATCTTTGCCCCTCTCTCCTTTATGGCTTCCTCAACTGCTGTAACATATTCCCAATGAAACACTTGACTTTGTAGGCACCTGGCAGCACAATTCTTACTAAAATAAATGCCCTCATTAAAAAAAAAATAAAAAAAATTATTACTGACAGGCAGGCACCCCTCACTGCAAGGCGCCTGTAGGCACATACCTACTGTACCTAATGGGAAATCCGGCCCTGAGCAGAAGAAATTACACTTACAGTGGGAGGTAGGATAGATAAAGCTCTAAAATGTAAATTTTCAATTATTCTTTCTAAGTATTGTACAGAGAGAGATAAGAAAGGGAAGCAGCATTTGAGTGATAAGATAAGGAGATCTGATCTGTTAGCAAGACAAGCCTATTTTGATGTGCTGTGGTATCAAATAGCAAATCCAGCTATTTATTTTGCAAAAAGAAGCATAAATGAGCAATTTCTCATACATTTTATATGCTGCAGCATGTATAACAAGTAATGGAGAACACATTCAGGGAAAAACTATTTTACAGTGAACTGTCTCTTTAACAGAGAGGAGAGAGAAAAAGATATGATTGTTTCCTGGCTGAAATGCTGTTTGCTTTCTGTAGATTTATGAAAAGCTGCCATGGAAAGTACTTTATTTTAATTTCTGTACTTGCAGCTTCAAGAGTGTTCATGTAAAAGGCTTGCCTGGAGGTTTTTTTTTTTTTTTTAAATCAAAATTTTTTATTGAGGTAATAATGTTGAACATACATGCATTGAAAAATATGTTTGTTCCATTTGGTTACAGGGGGGAACGAAAGACATCTTAATTACATGTGCATAGTATGAGTAAAGAAAAGGAATAATGAACAATGATCATCAAGTGATTCTCTGAGAACAAAAACAGTAAAACATTCATAAGAGGCGTGAGCCTCTGTTACCTCATTTTACGTCTGAACTACGTTAAAATGGATTTAGCATAACTAAAAAGATTCAATGCTGTGTGTCTTTACCTATAGGGTTCGTTTGTAATCTTTTCAGGAGTTGCTGTAACCTAATGTGTAGCTGACCTCTAAAACAGTAGGGGACATTATACAAGTTAGGATCATGAAAGTGTCAGTGAGGTACCCAAATGGGTCGTACTGTGTTCGACTGCAAAAGCTTCAATTAACTAATTGTAATCAGGCAGGCGGAGAGAGAAGGAGAAGGTAAGAAAAGAAGGAAAAGGCAAAAGGTGAGGGGGGAGGAGGTGAGTGGATGGGTTCCTCCAGCCAATCCACTCGGCCGTTCAGATGTGGGACAGATGGCCCCCTGGAGTGAGATCTATGTAGAGCGTCACTAATTTTGTGCAGGCTCTTATCCATCAAACCAGGTGTCCCCAATCCTCCAGTATGAGTCTAGTTAGTTTGTTCAGGTGTTGGAAGAAACCTCATTCCAAAGAGGCAAATATCTCTAAGGTTTTCTTAATAGCAGTCGGGGGGGGGTTCTTGCTGTCTCCAACATCTAGCAATCAAGATCTTGGTTGCTGCAATGGCTAGTTGTTTCAGAGGTTTAGACATTTTCAGAGGGAAGATATGGAGTAGAGCAACTTTAGGGTCTTTCATGAGTGAGATTCCGACAGATCTACAGAGATGGAACACCTCCTCCCATAGTCTATCTAGTCCTGGGCGTGACCACCAAGTGTGAAGGTCGTTTCCTACCTGTCCGCAGTTTCTCCAACACAAAGGGAAATGGGTAGAGGACATTTGTGCTAGCCTTAGGGGAGTGAAGTGCCATCTGAGTGAGATTTTAACATATACAGTAGTTCTACTGAGTTAGCACAGTGAAGTGTACTCTTGGTGAGTGAGAAGGCATGCGCCCAGGTCCTGTCAGAGATTGTACATTTTAGGTCTTGAGCCCAGGTCTTCAACTGCCAGATGTCTCCAGCCACTACATCCTTCATGATTAGACTATAATGGACAGAGAGGGGTCGGATCTGAGCCAAGCCCAACTGCCACCACCCCTCCCAGATAGAGTGTTGTCTCAGATTTGAGGTTGGAAAACCCCAGCTAGTGAGAAATTTATGTAGTCTAAGACGTTCAAATTGAAACCAAGGTGGCAAGAGGTCACGCTCTTCTGGTAATGGGTCAGCCAGCTGTAATGTATTCTGTTGGTATAGGTCGGACACATGTACAAGATTCCATTTCCTCCACTGTGTAACATGTGAATTCGGAAGACCACGTAACAGACCGGAGACAGAGTGAATTGGGGATGGATGAGGAGCTATCTCAGAGTAGTGTCTAATAGATTTCCATATGTCTAGGTTCTGTCTAATAATAATATTTTGGATATTTAGGCGTTTAACTTGATAATCCGGGAGCCAGGGTAAATCCCCCAGGATGATCCCCAATGGGAGAGAAAACTGTTCAACTTTTTTCCAGCCTTGGGGGCTATCAACAGAACCCCAACAAGAGATGTGGGTGAGGCGGGCGGCCTCATAATAGATGGAGAGGTTGGGAAGAGAGACACCTCCCAGATGAAAGGGTTTTTGGAGCATTTTCTTAGAAACTCTAGGTTTCTTTCCCTGCCACACGTACCTCATGATCAGGGTGTCGAACCTATCCAAGCAGTCCCTGGGTAGGTTTAGTGGGAGGCACCTGAAATAGTAAAGTATTTTTGGCAAAATTGTCATCTTTACCGATGCAATGTGTCCCAACCAGGAGATCCCCCAAGAAGGTCCAATAGTTCAGAAGACCTCTAATCTCCCGTAGGAGTTTATCATAGTTCTTTTCCCTCACTATGTTGATATCAGGACCCAATTGGACTCCCAGGTGGCTGATGGTCTCTGACGCCCAATTAAATTGGTAGGAGTCTTTGAGGATTTTCAACTCAAATTGCAGAATATGAATGGGCATAGCTTCCGTTTGGAGAAATTAATCTTGTAAAAGCTCAGAGAGCTGAACTGGGTGATGAGGTCAAACAACGCTGGGATTGAGCCCAGAGGATACGTGAGGAAGAGGGTAATGTCATCTGCGAAAAATGCTATTTTTTCTCCTCCACCTCCCACTCCTTCTGAGGAACTCAGGGGAAACCCTCTTATTAGAGGTGACTGCCTGATAGCCTGGGCTAGAGGCTCAATCGCCAATGTAAATATTATGGGCGAAAGGGGGCAACCTTGTCTCGTTCCGTTAGTGATGGGGAACATCGGTGAGCAAAAACCAAGTCCCTTAACTTTGGTGTAGGGGGAGCTGTATAGGGCCTGGATGGCTTTAACAGTTTCGCTAGGGAACCCAAAAAGCAGCAGCACCTCCCATAGGTATTCCCATCTGACCATGTCAAATGCTTTCTCGGCATCTAGAGACAGGGCCAGCATAGGGACCTTCAGCCTATTAGCCTCAAAGAAGATGTTTAATATCTTTCTGGTGTTATCCGGGCCCTCTCTGCCCCATGTAAACCCCACCTGATCAGGGTCAAGTAAAGCAGGGGTGAGGAGGCATAATCTATTGGCCCATATTTTAGATTAGAGTTTCACATTGATGTTGATGAGTGAGATGGAATATGTATTAGTGATGAAATATCAGAAAGCGCCTAACTAGAGGCTATTGGGAGGTGGGTTAGAAGATTCAGTAAGCTTTTCTATCAAGTGTAGATATTCTTGGTAAAAGATAACACAAGGTTGTGTAAAGATGAATATATAAGCGATATAAGAGTTTGACAAATTTAATACATAAAATAAAATTAAAATTCAGCATACAATCAGTTAAAAACATGGATCCATGTACATATTATAAAATATTGTACAATATTAATCGATAAATAACAATTGTTTTAAAACGATAAATAACAATTGTTCTAAAACACAAGCTTATTCTAAAAATCACAAACTTCTGTAAAAATTACTTTAAATATTAAATTGTTGTTATTCAGTTCCTTAAAATGTAGTTTGGGTGTATTGCACCAGTTTATTGAATGTCTCTAATTCCTTAGTGGGAATATCCTCCTCCGTTAAAAAATGTGATAAAACAATGATGGTATAAAAAATAAAAGTGATTCCTTTAAAGTGGTGTTAGAAATAAAAAATCTGTGTTTAAGAACAAAAATATATTGGTGTTCTAAAAATCGGACATATGTAGATCAAAAATATATATAACTCAAAAATTGAACTCAAAAAACGTGTAGTGATCCAAAAATGATGATAGTGAAAAAATTAGTTAGTGGAAAAAAAATAATTGTGTGAGTGTAGCTCCAAATCCTTAATCAATGGTTATTTGATGGTGTAAAGTAAATGTGTTGATAATAATGATGATTAAAATCCTCCTTTCCTTTCTGGCGAATGCTTAGTTGTTGGAGTGTTTTCTAGGGTATTCAGTCTATATTATAAGACTCTATCCTCATAAACCTGCAATCAACAACAAAACAACATAGTGCAATAATGCTACAAATAGAAAAGAAAGTAATGAAATATTGCTCACCAAATTCTGTCAACGCGTTTCGGCCTCTCAGTTAGGCCTTTTTCAAGACTATGTTTTCTGGTGAGTTATGGTGGCTATTTAAGGTGTGTTTTACCAATCAGTGGGTCGTGTATTTGGCGCCAAAAAACGTTAGCCTAACTTGACCCGGAAGTATTATCTTTCCCTTACGGTTTTTCTATGAACTCTTTTTTCTATTTCCTTATTCTAAGTGTTCTATTAATGATTCTCTTTATATTGGGATTCCGTTTAATATTTTCTACTTTGTTGCTTATATTTCATTTGTTTTGTTCCTTCATTAAAACCGGATGTTTGTGGTTTAGTGAAACCGGAAGTGTCAGATGTGAAAGGTTTCACTCGTTGAACCGGATGTTTGTATCTAAGTAAAAACCGCAAGTGACGTCTTGTCTATTGTGTCACTTCCGGTCTACCCCGTGTTTACAAACATTGCCGGTTGCCATAACAATACCTCCGGTGTTGTGTTTTACAAAGGTGATATATAATTTAGCGGAGATTTCTCAGTATTTTGGGTACCAAAGGTTTGGTTTGTTTCATGGATGCCTTTTGCGATCGTACTATAGAAGAATCTACTGAAAAATTAATGCTTTAAAAGGGGATCAAAATGAGCTTGTAAATTAATTAATTAATATAAAATTGAAACATATAAAATATGATAAATAATATAGTAAAAACTCTCTTGCTTGAACGTGGAACGAACATATTATAGAAAAATCTACTAAGAAATAAATACTTAAAAAAGGGGATGGGATGAGCTTGGAACTTAGTATAAAATTGATAAAAAATGATAAAAACTCTATGGCTGGTCGTAGGATTTTAATATATAATAAGAGACCCTTTGGATGTTTATTTTAGTATTAAAATAATAAAATACTAGAATTTGGTGCAGGTGATATATTAAAATCTAAAACTCTCAAAATGTCTCTAAAAATAGTAATGTCGTTAATAATGAGATCCTGATTCTTGCTTCTCATCTATCTGTTAATATATTATTTGGATGATCTGGTCCACTAATTATTATAGTCTCTTAGGCTGAAATTGAGCTTACTAATTGGTACTAATTATCCGAATATTGTTAGGAGTATGTCTGGGAATAAAACTGGAGATAAGTATTCTATGGATATATCTAGATCTTTCCCTTTACAGGTACTATTACTCCCAACGTGAGGTTCCTACTTAGTCTTAATTTAGGTTAGCCCTATGTTGGTGCTGAAGTGTCTGGTGACCGATAGCTTTAGGAGCTAGTATGAAAATACATGCTGGTTGGCTATGTGTCATCTCGTAACGATTCGTGTAATTTGTCACTACAGTTTTACCAATTTCTTATTTGAGATTAAATAAGTGTGAGAGGTCTTCCCTGTTGTTCAATCCCCTAGGGTATAAACTGTCCATGTCAAAAATCCATCTGGATTCGGCAGTTAGTAGACTTTTTTCGTAGTTGCCTCCTCTCCAATTCGGTTTCACTATTTGTATTCCTGTATAGTGGAAATCTTTCTTATTTCCCTGGTGATGATTCGTAAAGTGTCTGTATAGTGCAGTTTCTGTGTTTTTATGTTTGATTTTCAGTAGATGCTCCCTAATTCTATCTTTAAGGACTCGGGATGTTTGTCCTATATATTGGAGCCCACAGTTACACCATATCAGATAGATTACTCCCTTGCTGGTGCATCTTATCAGGTCATTGATCCTATACTTGACCTTTGTGTTATGCGAGATAATTTCCTTTGTTTTAATGCCTCTTTTGCACGCTTTGCAATTCAAGCAAGGGAAGAAACCTTTAATTTCTTTCCCGAATACATCTCTGGTTTTGTTCTTTATACTTCTCGGTACACTAGGTGATAGTTTGTTTTTTAAATTCTCTGTTTTCTTGTATATAAAGACTGGTCGGGTGGTTAGCTTATCTCCTAACACCTCGTCGTCTTTAAGAAGTGGCCAGTGTTTTTCTATGATTTTTTCCACAGTTCTCCTGTTTTCACTGAATTCTGTGATGAAAGGAATGGTGAGGTGATCTTCCTCTGGGTTTATATTCGTTTTCTTGGATTTATATGTTAGAAGTTCTCTCCTATCCCTCTGTCGTACTTCTTCGATGTTCCTATTGAGACTTTCTTCGTTGTAGCCTCTTTCCAAAAAATTTTCTTTTAAAGTGGTCACTTGTTCTTCCCATCTATTTGGGTTGGAACAGTTCTTTTTAAGCCTTAGGAATTGTCCTTTCAGTATATTTGTTTTCCATCTCTCGAGGTGACAACTTGCTTTGTGTACATAGTTGTTGCAGTCCACTTCCTTAAAGAAAGTGGACGTCTCTAATTTCCCATTCGCGATCTCAATTCTGAGGTCCAAAAAGGTGATCTCTTTTTTGCTCATTTCATACGTGAATGTGAGGTTATTTTCGTTTTTGTTCATAACATTTAATGTATATTGCAGGTCATCCATGGAACCTTTCCATATCATAATTATATCATCGATATATCTATTATAGAGGACCAGGTCCGCGCTCGCTGGGCATGATTCCCAAAAGATCAGTTCCCAGTGGCCCATATACAAATTCGCATAGCTGGGCGCGAACCTGGTCCCCATGGCTGTTCCGCATACTTGTTTATAAAAAATCCCATTATTAGAGAAATAGTTGTGCGTAAGGATATACTGTATCCCATCCAGAATAAATTGTCTTTGTAATTCGGGTAGTTCTTCATCTTTTTCTAGGAAGAAGTTGACTGCCTCAATCCCACCCTTATGTGGTATATTGGTGTATAGGGAGGCTACATCACACGTGACCAGTATGTAGTGTTCTTCCCATTCTATACCCTCCAATATATTTAATATCTGGGTGGAGTCCCTCAGATACGATGGTAATTTGGTTACATATTTTTGTAACTTCCTATCCACATATTCCGATAGGTTGCTTGAGAGGCTCCCTATCCCCGAAATTATCGGTCGGCCTGGAGGTCTTTCTAGGGATTTATGCACCTTTGGGAGGTAATAGAATACTGGGGTTATAGGATGTTTTATACTGATGTATTTAAACTCCTTGCCATTGAGTACCCCAGTGCTATGTGCATCCTCCAAAATTACATCCAAATCCCTCTTAAAGTTTTCAATAGGGTTTCTTTTTAGAATTTCGTAGGTTTTTTGATCCGATAGTATTCTATTGCCTTCTTCCTCATAGTCAGTTCTGTTTAAGATGACTATGCCCCCACCTTTGTCTGCTGGTTTTATAACCAGATTGTGCTTTTTTTTAAGGGACTTGATGGTATTCATCTGTTCTTTCGAAAGATTATGCTTGTGATTATTCAAACTCTTTGGTTTTATATTTCTTATCTCATTGCATATCATCGTTTCAAAGGTCTCTATAGTGTTGCCTTTGCTGGCAACCGGATAAAAGTTGGATCTAGGTTTTAGATCCGTGTGTAGATAAGGACTGTTACTACTGTTTACATATTGAGATGTGTGATTTTCCAGCGGAGACTTCATAAAATGTCTTTTGAGTGTCAGTTTCCTGACAAATTCTTTCGCATTTATGAAGGTATTGAACTTGTTTAACCCTTTTGAAGGGGCAAACGAAAGACCATAACTTAGAACTGAGGATTCTTTTTTGGTTAGTTCCTTGGAACTCAGATTAAATATGCCTTCATTTTGAGGGTTAGTGGAAATATGGGGGTCTGTTATTTCTTTCTTGTTTAATTTTCTTCCCCCTCTCTTTCCCCTATGAGTTTTCTTTTTTCTGTTGGTGTATGAAACTCTTCTTGGTGAGAGTTCTTTCTTTTTGTTGAGCCCCTTTCCGGGTCCTTGGTTACTCTTGGTGCTACCCCTAAAAAAGAGTGCCCTGAACCTGGTGCTCTTAGTTGTTCATTGTTACTGGTACTCGGTGTTGGGTTGTCTTGGTGTTTTCCTTGTGTTACTTGGGGGATTTTTCTATTGTTGTTAGTCCTAGAGTCTGTTTGGTTTCCCAAGGAGTAACTGTTGTTTTCACTTTGATGTGGATTCTGTCTATGTTCCCTTCTGTTGGGATAATATGCCTGGTTGTAATCGTTATGTCTTTGGGGTCTATCTTGTTCCCAAAATGTGTTTGGGGCTTCTCTATAGTTATCAAATTGCCTCTTATTCGATCTTGGATAGTGTCTGTAGTTTGGGTATTCGCGACTTCTATCATTGTATTGGCGTGAGGGTGAATAAAAATCTTGGTTATAATTGTTTGTATAATATCCCCCCTTGTAAGGTGTGTCTGAGAATTGTCTGTGGTTATATTGTAAATTGTTTCTGTTCTGATAAATATGTTGTTCATTATGATCCCAACCCCTTCTCTGTCTGTGATGACGGAAGGCTGTTCTTGGGGTCCTATTATTTATTCTTGTATCTAATCCCTGATGCCATCTATTGAATCTTGGTGTATATTCTTGATTCCAAGGTGTGTTGTTTCGTCTATGCTCTCTATGGTTGGGGTTGTGGTATTCAATATTTTCATCTTCTATTGGCAATCTCTGTTTATGTCTCCTCCCCCTGTGTGTAACTTGGACCCAATCTCCCTCATTTGGAATATCTGTATTCTTAGCCTCCTTTGTGTCATTAATCCCCTCTTCAGATGTTTGCTGGTTAATCTGTTCTTTTTTATTTTTTATCAGTTCTAGTTCTCTGTTTAGTTTCTTTGATTTTTTGTTTGTAATGTCCTCTCTGATTTTAGTTATCTTTTTTGTTAGACTCTCTTTTCTTTCTAGTAAATCTTTGGATTCCAGTATGAATCCTTCAGGGCCAATAAGGTTATCCTCAGTGTTTTTTATGTCAATATCGACTTTCGCTAAAATAGATTCTCTATAGTCTATAATCGATTGTATGAGTTTTCTTGAGGATTCTATTAAAATGTCTGCCCATTTCGTAAGAAAAATGGGGTCCTCTGATTGGAAGGCACAGTCTTTTCTTATGACTAGCCCTTTTGGTATTATATTAAATTCCAAGCATTTCTTCAGAAAAGAAATCTCCGCTTTAAATTTGACCTCTTGTATCAGTAGTTTTTCTAAATTTTTGAATATAGTTGCATAATCTAAATTCTCTGTGTTGGTAATGTCTGAGTCAGTAATAGAGTAGTTGATAACAAAGGTTATATCTTGTCTCATGGATTTCGTGACTTCCATATTAGATACTGATTAGTGTGAGTTTCCCCCACTTCAAACCTTCTTAAAGGAATTTTTCAAAAAACCCAAATAAGCTGCTGTGCGATTGCTAGGATTCAAGGAACAATTGAATTAAACGGTATCTTACAGCGCTCAAAATATCCCAATCTTGCTTTTTGATAATGGGGTACCTAGCTGCCCCTGAGATTGAATATGTATTAGTGATGAAATATCAGAATGCGCCTAACTAGAGGCTATTGGGAGGTGGGTTAGAAGATTCAGTAAGCTTTTCTATCAAGTGTAGATATTCTTGGTAAAAGATAACACAAGGTTGTGTAAAGATGAATATATAAGCGATATAAGAGTTTGACAAATTTAATACATAAAATAAAATTAAAATTCAGCATACAATCAGTTAAAAACATGGATCCATGTACATATTATAAAATATTGTACAATATTAATCGATAAATAACAATTGTTTTAAAACGATAAATAACAATTGTTCTAAAACACAAGCTTATTCTAAAAATCACAAACTTCTGTAAAAATTACTTTAAATATTAAATTGTTGTTATTCAGTTCCTTAAAATGTAGTTTGGGTGTATTGCACCAGTTTATTGAATGTCTCTAATTCCTTAGTGGGAATATCCTCCTCCGTTAAAAAATGTGATAAAACAATGATGGTATAAAAAATAAAAGTGATTCCTTTAAAGTGGTGTTAGAAATAAAAAATCTGTGTTTAAGAACAAAAATATATTGGTGTTCTAAAAATCGGAGATATGTAGATCAAAAATATATATAACTCAAAAATTGAACTCAAACGTGTAGTGATCCAAAAATGATGATAGTGAAAAAATTAGTTAGTGGAAAAAAAAAAAATTGTGTGAGTGTAGCTCCAAATCCTTAATCAATGGTTATTTGATGGTGTAAAGTAAATGTGTTGATAATAATGATGATTAAAATCCTCCTTTCCTTTCTGGCGAATGCTTAGTTGTTGGAGTGTTTTCTAGGGTATTCAGTCTATATTATAAGACTCTATCCTCATAAACCTGCAATCAACAACAAAACAACATAGTGCAATAATGCTACAAATAGAAAAGAAAGTAATGAAATATTGCTCACCAAATTCTGTCAACGCGTTTCGGCCTCTCAGTTAGGCCTTTTTCAAGACTATGTTTTCTGGTGAGTTATGGTGGCTATTTAAGTTGTGTTTTACCAATCAGTGGGTCGTGTATTTGGCGCCAAAAAACGTTAGCCTAACTTGACCCGGAAGTATTATCTTTCCCTTACGGTTTTTCTATGAACTCTTTTTTCTATTTCCTTATTCTAAGTGTTCTATTAATGATTCTCTTTATATTGGGATTCCGTTTAATATTTTCTACTTTGTTGCTTATATTTCATTTGTTTTGTTCCTTCGTTAAAACCGGATGTTTGTGGTTTAGTGAAACCGGAAGTGTCAGATGTGAAAGGTTTCACTCGTTGAACCGGATGTTTGTATCTAAGTAAAAACCGCAAGTGACGTCTTGTCTATTGTGTCACTTCCGGTCTACCCCGTGTTTACAAACATTGCCGGTTGCCATAACAATACCTCCGGTGTTGTGTTTTACAAAGGTGATATATAATTTAGCGGAGATTTCTCAGTATTTTGGGTACCAAAGGTTTGGTTTGTTTCATGGATGCCTTTTGCGATCGTACTATAGAAGAATCTACTGAAAAATTAATGCTTTAAAAGGGGATCGAAATGAGCTTGTAAATTAATTAATTAATATAAAATTGAAACATATAAAATATGATAAATAATATAGTAAAAACTCTCTTGCTTGAACGTGGAACGAACATATTATAGAAAAATCTACTAAGAAATAAATACTTAAAAAAGGGGATGGGATGAGCTTGGAACTTAGTATAAAATTGATAAAAAATGATAAAAACTCTATGGCTGGTCGTAGGATTTTAATATATAATAAGAGACCCTTTGGATGTTTATTTTAGTATTAAAATAATAAAATACTAGAATTTGGTGCAGGTGATATAGAACTAGAACTAGAACTGATAAAAAATCAAAAAGAACAGATTAACCAGCAAACATCTGAAGAGGGGATTAATGACACAAAGGAGGCTAAGAATACAGATATTCCAAATGAGGGAGATTGGGTCCAAGTTACACACAGGGGGAGGAGACATAAACAGAGATTGCCAATAGAAGATGAAAATATTGAATACCACAACCCCAACCATAGAGAGCATAGACGAAACAACACACCTTGGAATCAAGAATATACACCAAGATTCAATAGATGGCATCAGGGATTAGATACAAGAATAAATAATAGGACCCCAAGAACAGCCTTCCGTCATCACAGACAGAGAAGGGGTTGGGATCATAATGAACAACATATTTATCAGAACAGAAACAATTTACAATATAACCACAGACAATTCTCAGACACACCTTACAAGGGGGGATATTATACAAACAATTATAACCAAGATTTGTATTCACCCTCACGCCAATACAATGATAGAAGTCGCGAATACCCAAACTACAGACACTATCCAAGATCGAATAAGAGGCAATTTGATAACTATAGAGAAGCCCCAAACACATTTTGGGAACAAGATAGACCCCAAAGACATAACGATTACAACCAGGCATATTATCCCAACAGAAGGGAACATAGACAGAATCCACATCAAAGTGAAAACAACAGTTACTCCTTGGGAAACCAAACAGACTCTAGGACTAACAACAATAGAAAAATCCCCCAAGTAACACAAGGAAAACACCAAGACAACCCAACACCGAGTACCAGTAACAATGAACAACTAAGAGCACCAGGTTCAGGGCACTCTTTTTTAGGGGTAGCACCAAGAGTAACCAAGGACCCGGAAAGGGGCTCAACAAAAAGAAAGAACTCTCACCAAGAAGAGTTTCATACACCAACAGAAAAAAGAAAACTCATAGGGGAAAGAGAGGGGGAAGAAAATTAAACAAGAAAGAAATAACAGACCCCCATATTTCCACTAACCCTCAAAATGAAGGCATATTTAATCTGAGTTCCAAGGAACTAACCAAAAAAGAATCCTCAGTTCTAAGTTATGGTCTTTCGTTTGCCCCTTCAAAAGGGTTAAACAAGTTCAATACCTTCATAAATGCGAAAGAATTTGTCAGGAAACTGACACTCAAAAGACATTTTATGAAGTCTCCGCTGGAAAATCACACATCTCAATATGTAAACAGTAGTAACAGTCCTTATCTACACACGGATCTAAAACCTAGATCCAACTTTTATCCGGTTGCCAGCAAAGGCAACACTATAGAGACCTTTGAAACGATGATATGCAATGAGATAAGAAATATAAAACCAAAGAGTTTGAATAATCACAAGCATAATCTTTCGAAAGAACAGATGAATACCATCAAGTCCCTTGAAAAGAATCACAATCTGGTTATAAAACCAGCAGACAAAGGTGGGGGCATAGTCATATTAAACAGAACTGACTATGAGGAAGAATGCAATAGAATACTATCGGATCAAAAAACCTACGAAATTCTGAAAAGAAACCCTATTGAAAACTTTAAGAGGGATTTGGATGTAATTTTGGAGGATGCACATAGCACTGGGGTACTCAATGGCAAGGAGTTTAAATACATCAGTATAAAACATCCTATAACCCCAGTATTCTATTACCTCCCAAAGGTGCATAAATCCCTAGAAAGACCTCCAGGGGAGACCGATAATTTCGGGGATAGGGAGCCTCTCAAGCAACCTATCGGAATATGTGGATAGGAAGTTACAAAAATATGTAACCAAATTACCATCGTATCTGAGGGACTCCACCCAGATATTAAATATATTGGAGGGTATAGAATGGGAAGAACACTACATACTGGTCACGTGTGATGTAGCCTCCCTATACACCAATATACCACATAAGGGTGGGATTGAGGCAGTCAACTTCTTCCTAGGAAAAGATGAAGAACTACCCGAATTACAAAGACAATTTATTCTGGATGGGATACAGTATATCCTTACGCACAACTATTTCTCTAATAATGGGATTTTTTATAAACAAGTATGCGGAACAGCCATGGGGACCAGGTTCGCGCCCAGCTATGCGAATTTGTATATGGGCCACTGGGAACTGATCTTTTGGGAATCATGCCCAGCGAGCGCGGACCTGGTCCTCTATAATAGATATATCGATGATATAATTATGATATGGAAAGGTTCCATGGATGACCTGCAATATACATTAAATGTTATGAACAAAAACGAAAATAACCTCACATTCACGTATGAAATGAGCAAAAAAGAGATCACCTTTTTGGACCTCAGAATTGAGATCGCGAATGGGAAATTAGAGACGTCCACTTTCTTTAAGGAAGTGGACTGCAACAACTATGTACACAAAGCAAGTTGTCACCTCGAGAGATAGAAAACAAATATACCGAAAGGACAATTCCTAAGGCTTAAAAAGAACTGTTCCAACCCAAATAGATGGGAAGAACAAGTGACCACTTTAAAAGAAAATTTTTTGGAAAGAGGCTACAACGAAGAAAGTCTCAATAGGAACATCGAAGAAGTACGACAGATGGATAGGAGAGAACTTCTAACATATAAATCCAAGAAAACGAATATAAACCCAGAGGAAGATCACCTCACCATTCCTTTCATCACAGAATTCAGTGAAAACAGGAGAACTGTGGAAAAAATCATAGAAAAACACTGGCCACTTCTTAAAGACGACGAGGTGTTAGGAGATAAGCTAACCACCCGACCAGTCTTTATATACAAGAAAACAGAGAATTTAAAAAACAAACTATCACCTAGTGTACCGAGAAGTATAAAGAACAAAACCAGAGATGTATTCGGGAAAGAAATTAAAGGTTTCTTCCCTTGCTTGAATTGCAAAGCGTGCAAAAGAGGCATTAAAACAAAGGAAATTATCTCGCATAACACAAAGGTCAAGTATAGGATCAATGACCTGATAAGATGCACCAGCAAGGGAGTAATCTATCTGATATGGTGTAACTGTGGGCTCCAATATATAGGACAAACATCCCGAGTCCTTAAAGATAGAATTAGGGAGCATCTACTGAAAATCAAACATAAAAACACAGAAACTGCACTATACAGACACTTTACGAATCATCACCAGGGAAATAAGAAAGATTTCCACTATACAGGAATACAAATAGTGAAACCGAATTGGAGAGGAGGCAACTACGAAAAAAGTCTACTAACTGCCGAATCCAGATGGATTTTTGACATGGACAGTTTATACCCTAGGGGATTGAACAACAGGGAAGACCTCTCACACTTATTTAATCTCAAATAAGAAATTGGTAAAACTGTAGTGACAAATTACACGAATCGTTACGAGATGACACATAGCCAACCAGCATGTATTTTCATACTAGCTCCTAAAGCTATCGGTCACCAGACACTTCAGCACCAACATAGGGCTAACCTAAATTAAGACTAAGTAGGAACCTCACGTTGGGAGTAATAGTACCTGTAAAGGGAAAGATCTAGATATATCCATAGAATACTTATCTCCAGTTTTATTCCCAGACATACTCCTAACAATATTCGGATAATTAGTACCAATTAGTAAGCTCAATTTCAGCCTAAGAGACTATAATAATTAGTGGACCAGATCATCCAAATAATATATTAACAGATAGATGAGAAGCAAGAATCAGGATCTCATTATTAACGACATTACTATTTTTAGAGACATTTTGAGAGTTTTAGATTTTAATATATCACCTGCACCAAATTCTAGTATTTTATTATTTTAATACTAAAATAAACATCCAAAGGGTCTCTTATTATATATTAAAATCCTACGACCAGCCATAGAGTTTTTATCATTTTTTATCAATTTTATACTAAGTTCCAAGCTCATCCCATCCCCTTTTTTAAGTATTTATTTCTTAGTAGATTTTTCTATAATATGTTCGTTCCACGTTCAAGCAAGAGAGTTTTTACTATATTATTTATCATATTTTATATGTTTCAATTTTATATTAATTAATTAATTTACAAGCTCATTTTGATCCCCTTTTAAAGCATTAATTTTTCAGTAGATTCTTCTATAGTACGATCGCAAAAGGCATCCATGAAACAAACCAAACCTTTGGTACCCAAAATACTGAGAAATCTCCGCTAAATTATATATCACCTTTGTAAAACACAACACCGGAGGTATTGTTATGGCAACCGGCAATGTTTGTAAACACGGGGTAGACCGGAAGTGACACAATAGACAAGACGTCACTTGCGGTTTTTACTTAGATACAAACATCCGGTTCAACGAGTGAAACCTTTCACATCTGACACTTCCGGTTTCACTAAACCACAAACATCCGGTTTTAATGAAGGAACAAAACAAATGAAATATAAGCAACAAAGTAGAAAATATTAAACGGAATCCCAATATAAAGAGAATCATTAATAGAACACTTAGAATAAGGAAATAGAAAAAAGAGTTCATAGAAAAACCGTAAGGGAAAGATAATACTTCCGGGTCAAGTTAGGCTAACGTTTTTTGGCGCCAAATACACGACCCACTGATTGGTAAAACACACCTTAAATAGCCACCATAACTCACCAGAAAACATAGTCTTGAAAAAGGCCTAACTGAGAGGCCGAAACGCGTTGACAGAATTTGGTGAGCAATATTTCATTACTTTCTTTTCTATTTGTAGCATTATTGCACTATGTTGTTTTGTTGTTGATTGCAGGTTTATGAGGATAGAGTCTTATAATATAGACTGAATACCCTAGAAAACACTCCAACAACTAAGCATTCGCCAGAAAGGAAAGGAGGATTTTAATCATCATTATTATCAACACATTTACTTTACACCATCAAATAACCATTGATTAAGGATTTGGAGCTACACTCACACAATTTTTTTTTTCCACTAACTAATTTTTTCACTATCATCATTTTTGGATCACTACACGTTTTTTGAGTTCAATTTTTGAGTTATATATATTTTTGATCTACATATCTCCGATTTTTAGAACACCAATATATTTTTGTTCTTAAACACAGATTTTTTATTTCTAACACCACTTTAAAGGAATCACTTTTATTTTTTATACCATCATTGTTTTATCACATTTTTTAACGGAGGAGGATATTCCCACTAAGGAATTAGAGACATTCAATAAACTGGTGCAATACACCCAAACTACATTTTAAGGAACTGAATAACAACAATTTAATATTTAAAGTAATTTTTACAGAAGTTTGTGATTTTTAGAATAAGCTTGTGTTTTAGAACAATTGTTATTTATCGTTTTAAAACAATTGTTATTTATCAATTAATATTGTACAATATTTTATAATATGTACATGGATGCATGTTTTTAACTGATTGTATGCTGAATTTTAATTTTATTTTATGTATTAAATTTGTCAAACTCTTATATCGCTTATATATTCATCTTTACACAACCTTGTGTTATCTTTTACCAAGAATATCTACACTTGATAGAAAAGCTTACTGAATCTTCTAACCCACCTCCCAATAGCCTCTAGTTAGGCGCTTTCTGATATTTCATCACTAATACATATTCAATCTCAGGGGCAGCTAGGTACCCCATTATCAAAAAGCAAGATTGGGATATTTTGAGCGCTGTAAGATACCGTTTAATTCAGATGAGTGAGATGGGACAATAGCTGCTGCATTGGGATGGGTCTTTGTTATGCTTTGGGATGGTGAGTATCGTGGCTTCCAATAATTCGCTTCTAAAGGTACCATAGTCTCTAGCTTCTGAAAAGGCCCCGAGCAGGAGTAGTGAAAGAATGGTCTGAAAAGTCTTGTAAAACATGACCGGAAATTTATCCGGTCCTGGCGTTCTGCAATTTTGGAGCCGACTGATAGCTCCCTTTAACTCTCTGGCAGAGAATGGAGCAATGAGCGAATCCACATTAGCCACCGTTAAGGTAGGGAGTCCTAAGGTTTTTAAGTCTCTAATTTTAGTTTATAGAAGGGGTTCTCCGGGTTCCGATTTTTGAAGGTTATACAGTTCCGAGTAGTAAGCCGTGAAGGCTTCACCTATATCCCTGGGGGATGTGACCTGTCGACCCTCTTTGTTTATGGAAAGAATGCAGGAACTCGCACACCTACCATGAAGTTTGCGCACTAGAAGTGTAGACGCTTTATTCCCTTTGTAGTATAGGAGCTGTTTGAACCTATGTGTAGCCTCCTGGATCTGATTAGTTTCTAGCACCTTAATCTGACTGTGGAGGACTTCCACTTAAGAGGATACCTCTGGAGTGGGATTAGGTTTGTTAAGCTTGTCTTTAGCGCAAAGATTAGCAACCAGAAGGCCCAATGGGGCACCCTTCGATTGTTTGATGGAGGCCTTCTTGTGGATACAAACGCCTCTGATATAGGCTTTTAAGGCTGCCCAAATTGTCTGCTGGGAGGTGGTGGAATCAGAGTTGAGTCAAATATTCTTGAATAGAATTTTGAATTAGGGGCAGGAAGATCCGACAAGAGATGGTCCAGCAGTCTCCAGCCTGGGGGCGAGCTGACGTTTGTAAATTGGAGTTGAGGGACGTCATGATCTGATCAGGGGCATGGCTTTAATACAGACCCAAAGATTCTATTAAGGGTCCACTTGTCTGTGAAGAAGTAGTCCAATCTTGAATAGGAACTGTGTGGCCTAGAGAAAAATGTGTAGTCCCTATCAGTGGGGTGGTATGCTCTCCAGGTGTCATTTAAGTTATATTGTTAAATGAGATCTCTAAACCTTTTGGCTGTAGTAACTGAATATGAGTCAATTATTCTACCGGCACTAACTTTTATTTATCTAAAGAGGGGTCCCAGATCATGTTAAAGTTGCCCCCTATCAGTATAGTCCCTGACTTAAGTCTGTCAATGCTCTGAAGTAAGATCTTCATGAACCTAGGTTGATTTTGATTCGGGGCATATATATTAACAAGCGTGAAAAGCTGGTTATCTAGTTTGCAAATTAAAACAAGGAATCTGCCCTCCGGGTCCGACTCCAAATATATGTTTTCAAAGCTGACTTGTTTGTGGATGAAAATGGCTACTCCTCTCGACTTGTCAGAGTGGGAGGCCAAGACAAAATGAGTATAGAGTGAGGATTTAAATATTGGTAGTGTGGAAGATAACCAATGGGTCTCCTGAGCGAATACAATTTTTAACTGTGTTGGAATGCATACAATTATTCAGAAGGCTACGCTTAGTAGGAGAATTTAAGACTTTACTATTTAGCGAGGCAAAAGTGAGAGTATTCGGTCCCCTATCCATATTAGGGAGGGGGTTCAAGGTGAAAAGGGAATAGGAGTAGGACAAGAGATAGGGAGTAGAGGGGGAGAGCAAGGGAAGAGACAGTAAAAATACTCTCTCCCCCTACCTGAGGATGTTGTTGTGGAGCTGGTACTGGAGAAAGCTGAACGTTCTGATATCTCTGTAGCAAAACGTGTCCCTAGAAGGGCCAGGGGTCAATCGAGCAACTGTGTAACAAAGGAACAAAAGACAGCACAAGTTAAAGATATAGGCTTGCATTAAACCCAAACTATATTCGAAGAAACTGGTGGCACTATTCACCGCCTAACAAGGAACTAGAAAACTTACCAAAGGGTAATCTTATTCCTTGATCTCAAGATGAGAAATACTAACTTGGGGTTGGGGGGAGAGTACGTAGGGAGAATCTAGTACATAAGCTACAGAGTGACCTCTCAAGGGAGGCAATTGAGGGGTCACTGGAGGAGAAGGGAGTGAAACAATATAAAGCCGTAGGGCTCCTAAGCATGAAAGGGAACAGTCCCAACTACATTAAGAACAATAACTTCCTTAAAAAGAAAAAAAAAAACTATGTTATGGTATTTGGGTTCCATTCCACCACCTGGGGGTCTCTCAACATTATAGGGTATAATGGTCTATTGGTAGTAGACTCAGTAGACACCCAGGGGGTTGTACTGGGCTAAGCCTAAGAACGGTAAAGTCCACTATTTGGTTGGGAGGGATGAGTTTCTGATTTTGAGTTTTGGGTAATTTAGCAGGGGCTTTTAAAGAAATGACCCACTCTAACAATAAACATGTGATCTCTCTGAGAGTCATGGGGAGATGTGTGCAAGAGTGGGTATAATTATTAAATAGTGTATATATATATCCCTGTGTTTCCAACCTAGTGGAATGAGGTCCATACATGATATCATTACAGATGTGATATGATACCTGTTGAGTTTGTGTGAAGTCCCATTCCCTCTGAGAGGAGATCTGGGTAGAGTAGATGGGATCAATCCACTACCAACAGACACAGGGCTCTCAGGTTATACAATTCCTACCAAACAGCTCTCGCTCCAATGACCATGTTCACCCCATCTGGTTCCATGGGTCAACATCTCCGGATGGCGAGGGACCCCAAAACCACAAAAGGAACATACAAGCATTAATCAATAAACCATTTGAACTTTGTCAGCGAGGAAAAATAGCACCAATTATTAAGAAGGCATAAACCATAGAAAATGGTGAAGATAAAGCCTTACCCCCCCACATAATTAATAAACAATAGTAGTTACATCAGTACCTATTATGGGCCAAGGGGGGGCCTATCTTAGAGTAATAGGGTTTAGCTCATACCTCTAATTGGGTATATAGTGTTTTCCTGACCCTGTCACATTGCTGTGAGTTAAGGACATCTTGTCACGGGAGGTGTCAGGGTCATGTAAGGGGATCATTTCTCTTGGGCTTACTCAGGACTGGGGGGTTGGAGAAATGAATAATGAAAGCTACCCGTATAAGGGTAGAATTATGATAAATAGCACTATGATGGGGTGTTCCAGGAGTTAGTGGCCAATAAATGGCATATAGGTATGAGACCGCTTAAGAAAGAGTAGTCCCTTGGTAAAAACTGAGGAAGTGGGAGGAATTCTTACTTATTATTTGGTTTAGTTACGCTAGGTTACATCGGCCTCTTGATCTGGGTGTCAGGATAGGAAAAGTCCAGAGCCAGACCCCAATGCTAGAATTAGGTTATTACACCCTAGCACTGTGAGTATAAACCAGGACCTGACCCCACGACAGCTTCAGTATAATAAGTACTCACTGAAATAAGGTGGGAGTTGGCTCAGCAGGATCAGGCGATGAAACTTCAAGCAGATAGGGATTATCCAAGAGAGTCGTCAGACCAGCAATGCCCAGCAATGAGAAATCAAGCAGATATAGGGTTAACCAATAGAGTAATTAAACAAGCAAAGTCCTGCAACGTGAAATCAGGCAGGTAGGGGTTAACCAGAAGAATAATCAAGCAAGCAAAGTCCAGCAACGTGTAATCAGGCAGTTAGGGGTTATCCAGTGGAATAGTCAAGCAAGCAAAGTCCCAGCAACGTGTAATCAGGCAGTTAGGGGTTAACCAGTAGAATAGTCAGATAAGCAAAGTCCAGCAACGAGTTATCAGGCAGGTAGAGGTTAACCAGTAGAATAAACAAGCAAGCCAAGTTCCAGCAATGTGTAATCAGGCAGTTTGGGGTTAATCAGAAGAATAGTCAGGTAAGCAAAGTCCAGCAATGAGGTATCAGGCAGGTAGGGGTTAAGCAGGGTCGAAGTCAAGCAAGCCAGCAGTTCAAATATAACAAGAAATTCAAAATAGTACTCACAAGCCAAGAATAAGAACAAACAGGCACCGGAGGAAAGGAGACGCCGGAATAAGAAGCCATTCTGACATCAGCAGAAGGGGCCGGTAGCATGCAGAGTTGCTAGGCAACCAAGGGAAGCGCAACAGCGCCAAAACAAAGAGCTGAAAGAGCGATCAGCTGAGCGATCGCGACACTGGGTTATTCCCTCCTTCAAGTTAAGGTATGTACAAACAGGGAGGGTTATGGCTAGGCAGGGATTGATTATATTCAAGGGCTGAGTTGGATCCCTAACATCAAATGGCCACTCAACCAGTAGCTCATATGGGTTTCTTACTCTCGAGAGCATGAGGACTTGGATCTAGGTGAGGAACAATGGAACCCAGCACGTGAGCCAGAGCACCTATGAGAGATAAAAACATTATCACCAAATATATGGACATACCTCTTTTAGGGCGCGGAACCCACCAGATAGAAGTAAGAAAGGAGAGACACAAAAAGAAGTTCTTCTATGTCAACATTTGCATAGAGAGTTAAGGTTCCCTAAACAACAATAAGGATTACATATGTCCATAACAAAACTAGAGTCTTTCGGATTAAGTGTCTTTTTCCAAGAGGTTGGGCAAGGATGCTGTTGGGGTATGACCTGAAGCTGATCTTTGTGGGGTGGGAGCCCATTCTAGGGCTGAGACTTGAAGCCGGTGAGATTGATCTAGTCCCCCCGGAGGGGTAACAGCCCTCTTAAGGTCCCACTTCTTGAGAAGATCCATGCCATCATTTATGTTGGAGATGGTGTGTAAAATCCCGTTTCTGTTGACAATGAGCTTGGTGGGGTATCCCCACTTATACTTCACATTATGTTGTCTCAAGACTTGTGTGAACGGGGTGAAGGACCGTCTCCTCTGGAGAGTGAACTGAGAGAGGTCTGGGAACACTGAGATGGACTGGAATTTTTCCGGCATAGTTGGTTTATTAGCAAGTTCTCTCAAGATCTTTTCTTTATGCGTGAAAAAGTGGACCCTGGCCAGGACATCTCTGGGTTTATCTGCAGATATATTACGGGGTCATGGGGATGCGATTGACCCTGTCTAAGAGAAAACTTGGAGCATCCATATCAGTAAGGAATTGAGTACAAAAGTCACTAATAAACTTATCAAGTACTGTTGTGGCAATCTCCTCAGAAACTCCTCTGAACCTTAAATTATTTCTTCTGGATCTGTCCTCCAGGTCAGAGAGTTTCAGCTCCAAATCCGAGATCTGGGTGGCTAGGTTTTGAGAATAGGATAATAGATGCTCCTGATCAACAGCCAGATCTTCTTGCTTCCTCTCCAATGCCTTTGTTCATCACCAATTGCCGCTATATCCATACGCAGTTCTGCAGCAGAGCCCTTAATGGCCTTGGTTAGGGTGTCTTGGAGGCTGTTCATCCGTTGAGAAAGAGTGTCCACAGTGCTAGCTGCCATGTTGTCGAGTGAGGGAGCTTGACTGGAAGAGGCTCCAGTAGTAGGGTCTGTCTCCCGGGTCCTCTATAGAAGGAGCCCCTTCAGGAGAAGAGTCGAAGTCGTTTCTGGAAGGATTTCTAAAATGGTCGACAACAGTCCTTCTGGGAGGTCCCGCTGGCCTAGATTTTTTCCTATTCGACTGGGATTTATCAATGTATACACAGCCAAAACTGGGCTTGCCTCTGTTTTTGTTAGGATAGAATGTCTCTCACCATATGTAGGTAGCTGGAACTGTTGGCCTCACTCCCCCGGTGTGCCCTTACGCCCCACTAGGTCATCCCTTAGCACATCTTAAGTTGTGAAGAAAGTCTTAATTTCCTGGGTGGGGGCCTCTCCCCCTAGGGAGGGTGTCACCTTATGACTGTGGGGAAAAGGAGCGTGGATATGACCCACCGGGTAGGCCTCGGTGGGAAATGGAGGGGAAGAGGCTTCAATAGGAGAACCTGTGGGCTAGGACAGGGAGGCCACCACAGGTTGTTCACGACAGTAAAGCCCGCAGGATATTGATCAGTGATGTAGGGAGCTTCGGGGGGCTATTGGCTTTCAACCCCTCTCTCTTTTCCTCTTCAGCTGCTCTAACTGTCTTCCCTTCTGTGTATGTGTTATACACTTAATATTTTCTCTTTCCTATTTCTTTCCCCTCTTTTTGCTACAGCTTTATGTACTTGGTGTTCTGTTTCCTTGTTTGTGACCTCCTTTCTTGTAGGGATTGGGTGTAGTGGACAGCACCAAAAAACTAAAATGCACTTGCTCGACTTCTAAAAGAACGGCCGCCCAATACGGTCGTTATAAATCAAGACAAAAGGAGGGAGGGTAGAAGGAGCGCCACAGAGAGGCTTTAGTACATATACTGTAGTATATAAACTTAGCGATCAGATGGGAACTGAGCGATAAGGGGGTGGGATGACAGCGGATTTAGTTTAAAAATTAGAAAATTAAAAAATTAAAAAATAAATAAAAAATTAAAATTAATGTTAATCTTATTAATAATCCACCTAACCTATACGTCCCTACAAAGTAATTCTACTTAAAACCAGTGATGAATATGTATAAATCTATTTACTAACGGCTAGATTGTTCCGATCAGCCAATAGAATGCTAGCTCAATCTGAATGGCTTATCCAATCAGCCAATCGGATTGAACTTGAATCTGATTGGCTGATTCAATCAGCCAATCAGATTTTTCCTACCTTAATTCCGATTGGCTGATAGAATCCTTATCCTATCAGCCAATCGGAATTTGAGGGACGCCATCTTGGATGACGTCCCTTAAAGGAACCTTCATTCGTCGGGAGTCGCCGGAAGAAGAGGATGGATTCGCGTCAGCTGCTTCAAGATGGTCCCGCTCCGCGCCGGATGGATGAAGATAGAAGACGCCGCCTGGATGAACATGTCTACCGGTCCGGATGTCCTCTTCTTGTCGGATAGGATGAAGACTTCGGACCCTCTTCTGGACCTCTTCTTGCCGGATAGGATGAAGACTTCGGACCCTCTTCTGGACGGATCGGTGATACCCGGCGTGGTGAAGATAAGGTAGGGAGATCTTCAGGGGCTTAGTGTTAGGTTTTTTTAAGGGGTGTTTTGGGTTAGATTAGGGGTATGTGGGTGGTGGGGGGGTATTGTATGTTTTTCTTAAATGCAAAAGAGCTGTTTTCTTTGGGGCATGCTCCGCAAAAGGCCCTTTTAAGGGCTGGTAAGGTAAAAGAGCTTTACAATTTTTATTTTAGAATAGGGTAGTGCATTTTTTTATTTTGGGGGGCTTTGTTATTTTTTTAGGGGGCTTAGAGTAGGTGTAATTAGTTTAAAATTCTTGTAATCTTTTTTTATTTTTTGTAATTTAGTGTTTGTTTTTTTTGTAATTTAGTTTAGTTGATTTAATTATAGATAGCTTAGTTAATTAATTTATTGATAGTGTAGTGTTAGGTTTAATTGTAACTTAGGTTAGGATTTATTTTACAGGTAATTTTGTACTTATTTTAACTAGGTAGCTATTAAATAGTTATTAACTATTTAATAGCTATCGTACCGAGTTAAAATAAATACAAAGTTGCCTGTAAAATAAATATAAAATCCTAAAATAGCTACAATATAATTATTCGTTATATTGTAGCTATATTAGGGTTTATTTTACAGGTAAGTATTTAGCTTTAAATAGGATTAATTTATTTAATAAGATTTATTTTATTTCGTTAGATTTAAATTATATTTAACTTAGGGGGGTGTTAGTGTTAGGGTTAGACTTAGCTTTAGGGGTTAATACATTTATTAGAGTAGCGGCGAGGTCCGGTCGGCAGATTAGGGGTTAATAAGTATAGTTAGGTAGCGGCAACGTTGGGGGGGGGCAGATTAGGGGTTAATAAATATTATGTAGGTGTCGGCGATGTTAGGGGCAGCAGATTAGGGGTACATAGGGATAATGTAGGTTGCGGCGGATTAGGGGTTACATTTTTTTTATTAGAGTAGCGGCAACGTTGGGGGACCTCGTTTAGGGGTACCAAGGCCTAGATTTAGAGTTTGGCGGTAGCCGTGAAAACCAGCGTTAGAGGCTCCTAACGCTGGTTTTAGGCTACCGCGGTATTTGGAGTCAGTCAGGAAAGGGTCTAACGCTCACTTTTCAGCCGCGACTTTTCCATACCGCAGATCCCCTTACGTCAATTGCGTATCCTATCTTTTCAATGGGATCTTTCTAACTCCGGTATTTAGAGTCGTGTCTGAAGTGAGCGTTAGAAATCTAACGACAAAACTCCAGCCGCAGAAAAAAGTCAGTAGTTAAGAGCTTTCTGGGCTAACGCCGGTTCTATAAAGCTATTAACTACTGTGCTCTAAAGTACACTAACACCCATAAACTACCTATGTACCCCTAAACCGAGGTCCCCCCACATCGCCGCCACTCGATTAAATTTTTTTAACCCCTAATCTGCCGACCGCCACCTACGTTATACTTATGTACCCCTAATCTGCTGCCCCTAACACCGCCGACCCCTATATTATATTTATTAACCCCTAACCTGCCCCCCACAACGTCGTCGCCAGCTACCTACAATAATTAACCCCTAATCTGCCGACCGCAAAGAGCCGCCACCTACATTATAGCTATGTACCCCTAATCTGCTGCCCCTAACACCGCCGACCCCTATATTATATTTATTAACCCCTAATCTGCCCCCCTCAACGTCGCCTCCACCTGCCTACACTTATTAACCCCTAATCTGCCGAGCGGATCTCACCGCTACTATAATAAAGTTATTAACCCCTAATCCGCCTCACTCCCGCCTCAATAACCCTATAATAAATAGTATTAACCCCTAATCTGCCCTCCCTAACATCGCCGACACCTAACTTCAAACATTAACCCCTAATCTGCCGACCGAATCTCGCCGCTATTCTAATAAATGGATTAACCCCTAAAGCTAAGTCTAACCCTAACACTAACACCCCCCTAAGTTAAATATAATTTAAATCTAACTAAATTAATTAACTCTTATTAATAAATTATTCCTATTTAAAGCTAAATACTTACCTGTAAAATAAACCCTAATATAGCTACAATATAAATTATAATTATATTATAGCTATTTTAGGATTTATATTTATTTTACAGTAACTTTGTATTTATTTTAACCAGGTACAATAGCTATTAAATAGTTAAGAACTATTTAATAGCTAAAATAGTTAAATAATTACAAAATTACCTGTAAATAAATCCTAACCTAAGTTACAATTAAACCTAACACTACACTATCAATAAATTAATTAAATAAAATACCTACAATTACCTACAATTAAACCTAACACTACACTATCAATAAATTAATTAAATACAATATCTACAAATAAATACAATTAAATAACTAACTAAAGTACAAAAAATAAAAAAGAACTAAGTTACAAAAAATAAAAAAATATTTACAAACATCAGAAAAATATTACAACAATTTTAAACTAATTACACCTACTCTAAGCCCCCTAATAAAATACAAAGACCCCCAAATAAAAAAATGCCCTACTGTAATGCTAAGCAGCAGTGTTGGATCTATTTTTGCAGATGAGAGATACAAAGAACTTGGTTAACATAATATATTTATGCTTTCAAATTATGTTTTTTGTAGCTTGATTCAGATCTGAAATATGACTGAAATAATCCAGAATTTGTGAAGCAAGCAATTACTATATAAGTAGTGTTTTAGAAGTGTTTATAAGAACTAGACTGGTAAATCACTTCTGGCAGCACACTATTTAACAGCAACAATTGTTACAAGGTAAGTTACATTGTAAAGGTAATTAAGAGTGAACATTTCTGAAACGGTTAACCAATGTGTACACATAACTTAAGTCTGCATATATGACAGAGTGATAAGAATAACTGTAAGTCCGGGTACTTACTTTTGTTAATTTATAACTTGGAGACTTGAACAGATCGAGAGAGAGTGAGAGGAACGTTATGCTCCGGTGCTGCTCTGAGACAGAGTGAGAGAGCAGGCTGTGTGACTGCAACACAGAAAGTAGATCCGGCACTACAGTGGAAGGAAATAGTGAGACTGAAAAACAATGATAATTGCAACTGAAGCTGTGCAGCTGAACCAGGGGGTTAAGCTGATGAAGTTAGATAGGTAACATTTGCAACAAGTTTTAGAATGATCCCTTTAGTTCGTAGTTACACATATTTGTAGAATTATGCAGTTAGAGTAAAAGTCTTTCTGAGTGGAAGTCCCAAAATACTCACGGGTCTAGCAAGAAATGATATGTTGTATCCAAATGGGAGATAAAGATACAAAAGGATAATCCTCAATTCAGGAAACGGCTGGGCAAAAGAGCAGCTAGTGAATCTAGCAAGGATTCAAATTACCAAGCAATGAATTATGTGAAAGGAAGGCTTTTATAGGGAGGATGCAAGCAGGTGATCAATCTCCTTAAAGGTATATGCATGACACCTACCCTATTCTAAATTACTAAAGCTCAAAGCTCTTTTACCTACAGCCCTGAACTGGGCCCTTTGCGGGGCATGCCCCAAAGAATTCAGCTCTTTTGCCTGTAAAAAAAACACATACAATACCCCCCCCCCACATTACAAACCACCACCCACATACCCCTAATCTAACCCAAACCCCCTTAAATAAACCTAACACTAAGCCCCTGAAGATCTTCCTACCTTATCTTCACCATACCAGGTTCACCGATCGATCCAGAAGAGCTCCTCCGATGTCATGATCCAAGCCCAAGCGGGGGGCTGAAGATGTCCATGATCCGGCCTGAAGTCTTCATCCTATCCGGGAAGAAGAGTAGATCCGGACCGGCAACCATCTTCTTCCAAGCGGCATCTTCTATCTTCATCCGATGAGGACCGGCTCCATCTTGAAGACCTCCACCGCGGACCCATCTTCTTCTTCCAACGGACTTCCCGACGAATGACGGTTCCTTTAAGGGACGTCATCCAAGATGGCGTCCTCGAATTCCGATTGGCTGATAGGATTCTATCAGCCAATCGGAATTAAGGTAGGAAATTTCTGATTGGCTGATGGAATCAGCCAATCAGATTGAGCTCGCATTCTATTGGCTGATCGGAACAGCCAATAGAATGCGAGCTCAATCTGATTGGCTGATCGGATCAGCCAATCGGATTGAACTTGAATCTGATTGGCTGATTCCATCAGCCAATCAGAATTTTCCTACCTTAATTCCGATTGGCTGATAGAATCCTATCAGCCAATCGGAATTCGAGGGACGCCATCTTGGATGACGTCCCTTAAAGGAACGTCATTCGTCGGGTAAGTCGTCGGAAGAAGAAGATGGGTCCGCGGTGGAGGTCTTCAAGATGGAGCCGCGTCCTCATCGGATGAAGATAGAAGATGCCGCTTGGAAGAAGATGGTTGCCGGTCCGGATCTACTCTTCTTCCCGGATAGGATGAAGACTTTTGGAGCCCTCTTCTGGACTTCTTCAGCCGTCGGATGATGGATGTCTAGCCCCCGCTTGGGCTTTGATGAAGATTTCGGAGCCTGGAACTGATCGGGTGATACCTGGCATGGTGAAGACAAGGTAGGAAGATCTTCAGGGGCTTAGTGTAGGTTTATTTAAGGGGGGTTTGGGTTAGATAGGGGTATGTGGGTGGTGGGTTGTAATGTTGGGGGGGGGGGTATTGTATGTTTTTTTTTACAGGCAAAAGAGCTAAATTCTTTGGGGCATGCCCCGCAAAGGGCCCTGTTCAGGGCTGGTAAGGTAAAAGAGCTTTGAGCTTTAGTAATTTAGAATAGGGTAGGGCATTTTTTTATTTTGGGGGTCTTTGTTATTTTATTAGGGGGCTTAGAGTAGGTGTAATTAGTTTAAAATTGTTTTTAGTTTTTCTAATGTTGTAAATATTTTTTATTTTTTGTAACTTAGTTCTTTTTTATTTTTTATACTTTAGTTAGTTTATTTAATTGTATTTATTGTAGAATTGTATTTAATTAATTTATTGATAGTGTAGTGTTAGGTTTAATTGTAGGTAATTGTAGGTATTTTATTTAATTAATTTATTGATAGTGTAGTGTCAGGTTTAATTGTAACTTAGGTTAGGATTTGATTTTACAGGTAATTTTGTAATTATTTTAACTATTTTAGCTATTAAATAGTTTCTTAACTATTTAATAGCTATTGTACCTGGTTAAAATAAATACAAAGTTACCTGTAAAATAAATATAATCCTAAAAATAGCTATAATATAATTATAATTTATATTGTAGCTATATTAGGATTTATTTTACAGGTAAGTATTTAGCTTTAAATAGGATAATTTATTTAATAAGAGTTAATTAATTTCGTTAGATTTTAAATTATTATTTAACTTAGGGGGGTGTTAGTGTTAGGGTTAAGACTTAGCTTTAGGGGTTAATACATTTATTAGATAGCGGTGAGCTTCCAGTCGGCAGATTAAGGGGTTAATGTTTGAAGTTAGGTGTCGGCGATGTTAGGGAGGGCAGATTATGGGCTAATACTATTTATTATAGGGTTAGTGAGGCGGATTAGGGGTTAATAACTTTATTATAATAGCGGTGCGGTCCGCTCGGCAGATTAGGGGTTAATAAGTGTTGGCAGGTGGAGGCGGACGTTTGTGGGGGGCAGATTAGGAGTTAATAAATATATATAGGGGTCGGCGGTGTTAGGAACAGTAGATTAGGGGTACATAGGGATAATGTAAGTAGCGGCGGTTTACGGAGCGGCAGATTAGGGGTTAATAATAATATGCAGGGGTCAGCGATAGCGGGGGCAGCAGAATAGAGGTTAATAACGTGTAAGGTTAGGGGTGTTTAGACTTGGGTACATGTTAGAGTGTTAGGTGCAGACGTAGGAAGTGTTTCCCCATAGCAAACAATGGGCTGCAGTTAGGAAGCTGAACGCGGCTTTTTTGCAGGTGTTAGGTTTTTTTTCAGCTCAAACAGCCCCATTGTTTTCTATGGGGGAATCGTGCACGAGCACGTTTTTGAAGCTGGCCGCGTCCGTAAGCAACTCTGGTATCGAGAGTTGAAGTTGCGTTAAATATGCCTCTACGCTCCATTTTTTGGAGCCTAACGCAGCCATTCTGTGGACTCTCAATACCAGAGTTATTTAAACGGTGCGGCCAGAAAAAAGCCAGCGTTAGCTTTGCGGGTCGTTACCGACAAAACTCTAAATCTAGCCGATAGGTAGTTTATGGGTGTTAGTGTACTTTAGAGCACAGTAGTTAAGAGCTTTATGAACCGGCGTTAGCCCATAAAGCTCTTAACTCCTGACTTTTTTCTGCGGCTGGAGTCTTGTCGTTAGAGTTCTAACACTCACTTCAGCCAAGACTCTAAATACCAGCGTTAGGAAGATCCCATTGAAAAGATAGGATATGCAATTGGCGTAAGGGGATCTGCGGTATGGAAAAGTCACGGCTGGAAAGTGAGCGTTAGACCCTTTCCTGACTGACTCTAAATACCAGCGGGCGGCCAAAACCAGCGTTAGGACCCCTTAACGCTGGTTTGGACGGCTAACGCAGAACTCTAAATCTAGGCATAAATTCTTTAATTGATGATAATATACGGAATTTGGGTATAAAATAACTTAAAATAACTCAGAGATAGTGTGTTATAAATCTTTTCAATTTGATGATTTACTGATAAAATGTAGTTAAAAGCAGTTTTAAAAAGACACAATTCAGGTTGAATAACAAGCACAATTTTTAAAAAGACACAATTCCAGGTTGATAACAGCCACAATTTTTAAAAAGCACAATTTAAAACAAAATACATAAAGACTGCAGAACTGATTTACCCAGCCAGCCATATGAAAATGAAAAAGAACTGGGAATGATTATATCTATATCGATATGTGACCTGGAAATAGTGGTAAGGAACCTAGGCCTAGATTTGGTGTTTGGCGGTAGAAGGGCTGTTACCGCTCCGCGGGTTTTTTTTCTGGCCCGCACCATAATTTAATCTCTGGTATCGAGAGTTCAAACAAATGCTGCGTTAGGCTCCAAAAAAGGAGCGTAGAGCATTTTTTACCGCAAATGCAACTCTCGATACCAGAGTTGCTTACGGACGCGGCCGGCCTCAAAAACGTGCTCGTGCACGATTCTCACATAGGAAACAATGGGGCTGTTTGAGCTGAAAAAAAACCTAACACCTGCAAAAAAGCAGCGTTCAGCTCCTAACGCAGCCCCATTGTTTCCTATGGGGAAACACTTCTACGTCTGCACCTAACACTCTAAATGTACCCCGAGTCTAAACACCCCTAACCTTACACTTATTAACCCCCTAATCTGCCGCCCCCGCTATCGCTGACCCCTGCATATTATTATTAACCCCTAATCTGCCGCTCCGTAAACCGCCGCAACCTACGTTATCCCCTATGTACCCCTAATCTGCTGCCCTACCATCGCCAACCCCTATATTTATTTATTAACCCCTAATCTGCCCGCTCCCAACATCGCCGCCACCTGCCTACACTTATTAACTCCTAATCTGCAGAGCGGACCTGAGCGCTACTATAATAAAGTTATTAACCCCTAATCCGCCTCACTAACCCTATCATAAATAGTATTAACCCCTAATCTGCCCTCCCTAACATCGCCGACACCTACCTTCAATTATTAACCCCTAATCTTTCGATCGGAGCTCACCGCTATTCTTATAATGTATTAACCCCTAACGCTAAGTCTAACCCTAAACCCTAACACCCCCCTAACTTAAATATAATTTTACATCTAACGAAATTAATTAACTCTTATTAAATAAATGATTCCCTATTTAAAGCTAAATACTTACCTGTAAATAAATCCTAATATAGCTACAATATAAAATTATAATTACATTGTAGCTATTTTAGGATTAATATTTATTTTACAGGCAACTTTGTAATTATTTTAACCAGGTACAATAGCTATTAAATAGTATTTTACTATTTAATAGCTACCTAGTTAAAATAATAACAAAAATTACCTGTAAAATAAATCCTAACCTAAGATAGAATTAAACTTAACAAACCCCTATCATTAAAAAAATTAAATAAACTACCTACAATTAACCTAACACGACACTATCAATAAATTAATTAAACACAATTGCTACAAATAAATACAATTAAATAAACTAGCTTAAGTACAAAAATAAAAAAGAACTAAGTTACAAAAAATAAAAAAAATATTTACAAACATTTTTTCAAGAAAAATATTACAACAATTTTAAACTAATTACACCTACTCTAAGCCCCCTAATAAAATAACAAAGCCCCCAAAATAAAAAATTCCTACCCTATTCTAAATTAAAAAAGTTACAAGCTCTTTTACCTTACCAGCCCTGAACAGGGCCCTTTGCGGGGCATGCCCCAAGAAGTTCAGCTCTTGTGCCTGGTAAAAGAATAATACAATACCCCCCCCCAACATTACAACCCACCACCCACATACCCCTAATCTAACCCAAACCCCCCTTAAATAAACCTAACACTAAGCCCCTGAAGATCTTCCTACCTTGTCTTCACCATCCAGGTTCACCGATCCGTCCTGAAGAGCTCCTCGATGTCCTGATCCAAGCCAAGCGGGGCTGAAGAGGTCCATGATCCGGTCAAAGTCTTCATCCAAGCGGGCCAAAGAGTTCTTCCATCCGATTGAAGTCATCACTCCAGGCGGCATCTTCTATGGTCTTCCCATCCGGAGCGAAGCGGCAGGATCCTGAAGACCTCCAGCGCGGAACATCCATCCGGACCGACGACTGAATGACGAATGACTGTTCCTTTAAGGGACCGTCATCCAAGATGGCGTCCCTCGAATTCCGATTGGCTGATAGGATTCTATCAGCCAATCGGAATTAAGGTAGGAATTTTCTGATTGGCTGATGGAATCAGCCAATCAGATATCTAGTTCAATCGATTGGCCGATTCCAATCAGCCAATCAGATTGAGCTCGCATTCTATTGGCTGATCGGAAACAGCCAATAGAATGCGAGCTCAATCTGATTGGCTGATTGGATCAGCCAATCGGATTGAACTTGATTCTGATTGGCTGATTCCATCAGCCAATCAGAAAATTCCTACCTTAATTCCGATTGGCTGATAGAATCCTATCAGCCAATCGGAATTCGAGGGACGCCATCTTGGATGACGTCCCTTAAAGGAACAGTCATTCGTCGTTCAGTCGTCGGTCCGGATGGATGTTCCGCGCTGGAGGTCTTCAGGATCCTGCCGCTTCGCTCCGGATGGAAGACCATAGAAGATGCCGCCTGGATGATGACTTCAATCGGATGGAAGAACTCTTCTGGCCCGCTTGGATGAAGACTTTGACCGGATCATGGACCTCTTCAGCCCCCGCTTGGGCTTGGATCAGGACATCGGAGGAGCTCTTCAGGACGGATCGGTGAACCTGGATGGTGAAGACAAGGTAGGAAGATCTTCAGGGGCTTAGTGTTAGGTTTATTTAAGGGGGGTTTGGGTTAGATTAGGGGTATGTGGGTGGTGGGTTGTAATGTTGGGGGGGGGGGTATTGTATTTATTCTTTTACAGGCAAAAGAGCTGAACTTCTTGGGGCATGCCTCGCAAAGGGCCCTGTTCAGGGCTGGTAAGGTAAAAGAGCTTGTAACTTTTTTAATTTAGAATAGGGTAGGGAATTTTTTATTTTGGGGGGCTTTGTTATTTTATTAGGGGGCTTAGAGTAGGTGTAATTAGTTTAAAATTGTTGTAATATTTTTCTTATGTTTGTAAATATTTTTTTATTTTTTGTAACTTAGTTCTTTTTTATTTTTTGTACTTTAGATAGTTTATTTAATTGTATTTATTTGTAGCAATTGTGTTTAATTAATTTATTGATAGTGTAGTGTTAGGTTAATTGTAGGTAATTGTAGGTAGTTTATTTAATTATTTTATTGATAGGGTAGTGTTAGGTTTAATTATATCTTAGGTTAGGATTTATTTTACAGGTAAATTTGTTATTATTTTAACTAGGTAGCTATTAAATAGTTCTTAACTATTTAATAGCTATTGTACCTGGTTAAAATAAATACAAAGTTGCCTGTAAAATAAATATTAATCCTAAAATAGCTATAATATAATTATAATTTATATTGTAGCTATATTAGGATTTATTTTACAGGTAAGTATTTAGCTTTAAATAGGAATAATTTATTTAATAAGAGTTAATTTATTTCGTTAGATGTAAATTATATTTAAGTTAGGGGGGTGTTAGTGTTAGGGTTAGACTTAGCTTTAGGGGTTAATACATTTATTAGAATAGCGGTGAGCTCCGGTCGTCAGATTAGGGGTTAATAATTGAAGTTAGGTGTCGGCGATGTTAGGGAGGGCAGATTAGGGGTTAATACTATTTATGATAGGGTTAGTGAGGCGGATTAGGGGTTAATAACTTTATTATAGTAGCGCTCAGGTCCGCTCGGCAGATTAGGAGTTAATAAGTGTAGGCAGGTGTCGGCGACGTTGAGGGGGGCAGATTAGGGGTTAATAAATATAATATAGGGGTCGGCGGTGTTAGGGGTAGCAGATTAGGGGTACATAGGGATAACGTAGGTGGCGGCGCTTTGCGGTCGGAAGATTAGGGGTTAATTATTTTAAGTAGCTGGCGGCGATGTTGTGGGGGGCAGGTTAGGGGTTAATAAATGTAATACAGGGGTCGGCGGGGTTAGGGGCAGCAGATTAGGGGTACATAAGTATAACGTAGGTGGCGGTCGGCAGATTAGGGGTTAAAAATTTTAATCGAGTGGCGGCGATGTGGGGGGAGCTCGGTTTAGGGGTACATAGGTAGTTTATGGGTGTTAGTGTACTTTAGGGTACAGTAGTTAAGAGCTTTATGAACCGGCGTTAGCCAGAAAGCTCTTAACTCCTGCTATTTTCAGGCGGCTGGAGTTTTGTCGTTAGAGCTCTAACGCTCACTTCAGAAACGACTCTAAATACCAGCGTTAGAAAGATCCCATTGAAAAGATAGGATACGCAAATGGCGTAAGGGGATCTGCGGTATGGAAAAGTCGCGGCTGAAAAGTGAGCATTAGACCCTTTAATCACTGACTCCAAATACCAGCGGGCGGCCAAAACCAGCGTTAGGAGCCTCTAACGCTGGTTTTCACGGCTACCGCCGAACTCCAAATCTAGGCCTAAGTGTGTACAATAAGTGGTTGGTTATTAGATCTTGGTTGGTCTAACAGCCTAAGGAAACAAAGGTGATACAAAATGATATCGTAAAATGTTATAAAGAAATTAGAAAATGTCAATAGGAGAAACGAAATGAAAACCCCTACTTAGGTGAATGTGACTAATTGTTACAATATAACAGTTTACACTGTTTGGTGATTAGAAGGAAAAGAAAAGCAAATCTTATATATAGGTATTTAAATGTATCATAAGTGATGGTTTTCTACTAGACCTAGTTAGTGCACAGAGATACTATATTAACAAACTAATAATCACAAGAGATGGTTACGAAGGTGCAATATTGACAAACTGATAATCACAAATGGATTGGCCAATCCAATACAATTTGACTACAATCAACAAAAGATAGTATTTATAATAAAAATATATCTAGTGGGTTGACTATTAACAGGGAATATATATTACAAATGTGTCAGTTTAAATGCAAGTGGCAAATGTGATCTCTTAGGGATCAGTACAATCAAGCAGAAAAGCGGACTTTTTAGGAGACAGTCTTTAAAGTCTTGGATATCCAAAAAATAAAAGGCAGTTAAGTCAATAAGTAAATCCAAACGATATGCAATCCCAAATGAGGGCAAATAGGTATTTAGTGGATCATCCAATGGAAGATGTTAGCGAAGACCTCCTTTCTTCTCCTCTGTCGTTATGCTCCGTTTAGTTTAATTGTTTAGCTCCTCTTTATTCTCTACAGGTGGCCAAGAGTCGCCCCTATAGGACCCAAACCTGATCAACTGCAGCTAATCTTACGTTGCTATTGAAGTAGAGGGGTGAGGGCTATTGAGGGGGAAATCCCCCAAGTCAGATGAGGGAGGCAGTGTCTATGAGCGGATGACTGTGAGCGGCCTCAATGGCCGCGTGGGTCAGGTAAAGTGAAGCACATGGCAGAAAAGCAAAGTGGACCACCCACAGCACTGACTTAAGGGCAAAGAAGTTTCTTACCCAGTAACAGAAAGTCCTCTTGCAGGGGATTGTTCTTGGGCCTGAGAGTCTAAGGTCCGTTGTGATGTCAGGAGGTCAATGCTCAAGATGGCGGATGTTCATGCCAGAAATATAGTGGCGCACTTTAACTCGGGAGCCTCTTCCACCAATCACTGAGTTACTCAGCCATTGTCGGATAGTGGTCAGGAGGTGCCCTGAACAGAATAACCCTCCTGGTAAGGGATCAGGGATCGGCCAAGATGGCCGGGTGAAGAGGCAGGTCACGTGCAGCTCAGGGCCTCCTTGAAAATCCAAGGCTTCCCCGTTGGTGTTTGGTGTGAGTCTGCTACTCTGGAGCGGAGCCCCGACCCTCCAGAGAGTAGCGTTAAGGAGCAACGGGTTCTCTCGGTCTCAGGATTCAAGGGTTAGTTAGTGCTTGCGGACACCCCTGTGAAAATGGACTGGCTCTGTAAATGCTGTCCGCCTCAATTTCAGGGTAAAGAAACTTTCCTCTCCATAAAGACACTTGAGCACTTGAGGTATTATTATAAAATAAAAGTTACTGACTTCGATGTTGGGCAAAATTAGAGGTTTTTTTAGAGAGCTAATGCAGAGAGCTCCCTCAGCACACGTCTCTGCTAGCTTGGCGGGTTAGCTCTGCCCCCTTGCCTGGAGGTTTAAAGGTACATCACTTTGAATTGTTTTTGTTTAGCTGAAAACAAGCAGTGTTTATATTTCGGCTTCTGTCATGCAATAAAGCCTGTAACTTTAAAAATTAAAATATCTATGTTCTGCATATATAGAGCAATTAGCAAAGCATTACACAATGCAGTCTGCAAGGTGTGGTTCCCTTATTAACTGTTTCACTACTGGGCCTACTCACAAAACCGGCCTTAGAAGGAACTCCTTGCCTCCTGAGGAGACCAAACTCCCTGCACTTTCTAAGAAACCCCAGACTGCGTCCCAACCCAGCATGCTGGTATCCAAGGTAAATACTACCAATTTCAGATGGAGGATAGAGGCTCCCTAAATCAAGATTGGTGAATTTGCCACCAAGATAGAGAATGTCTTGTCTTGAAGTCTAAAGAGTTTTTCTGAGACAGACTGTTGAAATCTCCATTCCACTGTTTCAACATTTCAAGCTGCAACAACACGTAAATTTAATCTGGCAAAAGGGAACGGCATTTGAAGCAGCTACCAACTACTTCCCAGGCATTGAACCAGTGTAGGTAGATAGGAGTTGATGGAGAAGAGCCTGCTGCAATTTCAGTTTGTGAGCATCCTATAAGAGATAGAGTCATTGTTAAAGAGTTTATGATGAAGCCAAGATAGGGAAACTCTGGTATGTGACAGTAGAGAGCTTTTTGGAAGGTTGATTTTCCAACCATGGGAACAAAGAAACTGAAGAAACTTTGTTTGTTTCTCGACCATCTGAAGAAGCACCTGTACCAGAGTGCAGTATAGGTAGGAGCTACTGCTGAACCCAGAGCTCTCACTATGGACAAAAAGAAATCAGAGAAGCTTTGAGCCAGACCGTATTGGAGAAGCACACATTGGTAATGACTGTTTAAGGAAAATCAGATACATTTTGTAGGATCCATGTGATAAGGACATGCAAATAGGCATAATTCAAGTCTATGGTGACATAAATTGACCGCCTACTGCACTAAAGGTAATATAGTGCATAAGTCTCCATTTTAAAGTTAGAACTTTCAGAAATTTGTTCAGAGTTTTGAGATCCAAGATCACTTCTTTCTTTGGAACAAAGAAAACAGGCTTGAAATTAGCACATGAATCTGTTCCCTTTAAAGGGACAGTTTAGTCCAAAATAACTTTCATGATTTAAGATAGGGCATGTAATTTTAAACAATTTTCCAATTTACTTTTACTCACCAATTTTGCTTTGTTCTCTTGGTATTCCTTAGTTGAAAGCTTAACCTAGGAGGTTCATATACTAATTTCTTAGACCTTGAAGACCGCTTCTTTTCAGAATGCATTTTAACAGTTTTTTTTACCACTAGAGGGTGTTAGTTCATGTGTTTCATATAGATAACACTGTGCATATGCACGTGAAGTTACCTGGGAGCCAGCACTGATTGGCTAAACTGCAAGTCCTGTCAAAGAACTGAAATAAAGGGGCAGTTTGCAGAGGCTTAGATACAAGATAAATCACAGAGGCCAAAAAGTATATAAATATAACTGTGTTATGCAAACTGGGGAATGGGGTATAAAGGGATTATCTATCTTTTAAAAACAATAAATAATTCTGGTGTAGACTGTCCCTTTAAGGGGACTGTAGTAATCACTCCCATGGCTTTTATGTCTATTACACATGCCTACAAAGCTCTGGTCCTTTAAATGATCTTTTGAAACATGAGGCCGGGAAGAATCTTCCTCAAGGAGGGCAAGATTAAAATACTATGTGACACCCCTTGGAAATGTGGTACCTCTAGGAAATTAGACCTAGATTTGGAGTTGCGTTAGCCGTGAAAGCCCAGTGTTAGAGGCTCCTAACGCTGGTTTTAGGCTACCGCCGGTATTGGAGTCACTCAAAATAGGGTCTAATGCTCAATTTTCATCCGCGACTTTTCCATACCGCAGATCCCCTTACGTAAATTGCGTATCCTATCTTTTCAATGGGATCTTTCTAACTCCGGTATTTAGAGTCGTTTCTGAAGTGAGCGTTTAGACATCTAACGACAAAACTCAAGCCGCAGGAAAAAAGTCAGTAGTTAAGAGCTTTCTGGGCCTAACGCCGGTTTATAAAGCTCTTAACTACTGTGCTCTAAAGTACACTAACACCCATAAACTACCTATGCAACCCCTAAACCGAGGTCCCCCCACATCGACGACACTCGAATAATTTTTTTAACCCCTAATCTGCCGACCGCCACCTACGTTTTCCTTATGTACCCCTAATCTGCTGCCCCTAACACCGCCGACCCCTGTATTATATTTGTTAACCCCTAACCTGCCCCCCCACAACGTCGCCTCACCTACCTACAACTTATTAACCCCTAATCTGCCGACCGGACCTGAGCGCTACTATAATAAAGTTATTAACCCTAATCCGCCTCACTAACCCTATAATAAATAAGTATTAACCCCTAATCTGCCCTCCCCCTAACTCGCCGACACCCCTAACTTCAATTATTAACCCCCTAATCTGCCGACCCGGAGCTCACCGCTATTCTAGAATATGTATTAACCCCTAAAGCTAAGTCTAACCCTAACCACTAACACCACCCTAAGTTAAATATAATTTAAATCTAACGAAATAAATTAACTTCTTATTAAATAAATTATTCCCTATTTAAAGCTAAATACTTACCTGTAAAATAAACCCTAATATAGCTACAATATAAATTATAATTATATTATAGCTATTTTAGGATTAATATTTATTTTACAGGTACCTTTGTAATTTATTTTAACCAGTACAATAGCTATTAAATAGTTAAGAACTATTTAATAGCTAAAATAGTTAAAATAATTACAAATTTACCTGTAAAAGAAATCCTAACCTAAGTTACAATTAAACCTAACACTATACTATCAATAAATTAATTAAATAAACTACCTACAATTAATCCTGAACACTACACTATCAATAAATAATTAAATACAATTCCTACAAATAATACAATGAAATAACTTGCTAAAGTACAAAAAATAAAAAAGAACTAAGTTACAAAAAATAAAAAAATATTTTCAAACATAAAGAAAAATATTACAACAATTTTAAACTAATTACACCTACTCTAAGCCCCCTAATAAAATAACAAAGCCCCCAAAATAAAAAAATGCCCTACACTATTCTAAATAACTAAAGTTCAAAGCTCTTTTACTTACCCAGCCCTGAACAGGGCCCTTTTGCGGGGCATGCCCCAAGAAGTTCAGCTCATTTGCCTTTAAAAAAAAAAATACAATACCCAAGCCCCCCAACATTACAACCCACCACCCACATACCCCTAATCCTAACCCAAACCCCCCTTAAATAAACCTAACACTAAGCCCCTGAAGATCTTCCTCACCTTGTCTTCACCCTCACCGGGTTCAACGATCTGTCCAGAAGAGCTCCTCCGATGTCCTTGATCCAAGCCCAAGCGGGGGGCTGAAGAGGTCCATGATCCGGCTGAAGTCTTCATCCAAGCGGGAGCTGAAGAGGTCATGATCCGGCTGAAGTCTTCATCCAGCGGAGCTGAAGAGGTCCATGATCCGGATGAAGTCTTCTATCAACGGCATCTTCAATCTTCTTTCTTCCGGATCCATCTTGCAGACCTCCGACGCGGAACATCCTGCTGGCCCGACGGACTAACGACGAATGACGGTTCCTTTAAGGGACGTCATCCAAGATGGCGTCCCCTCGAATTCCGATTGGCTGCTAGGATTCTATCAGCCAATCGGAATTAAGGTAGGAATATTCTGATTGGCTGATGGAATCAGCCCAATCAGAATCAAGTTCAATCCGATTGGCTGATCCAATCAGCCAATCAGATTGAGCTTGCATTCTATTGGCTGATCGGAACAGCCAATAGATTGCGAGCTCAATCTGATTGGCTGATTGAATCAGCCAATCGGATTGAACTTGAATCTGATTGGCTGATTCCATCAGCCAATCAGAATTTTCCTACCTTAATTCCGATTGGCTGATAGAATCCTATCAGCCAATCGGAATTCGAGGGACGCCATCTTGGATGACGTCCCTTAATGGAACCGTCATTCGTCGTTAGTCCGTCGGGCCAGCAGGATGTTCCGCGTCGGAGGTCTGCAAGATGGATCCGGAAGAAAGAAGATTGAAGATGCCGTTGAAAGAAGACTTCATCCGGATCATGGACCTCTTCAGCTCCCGCTTGGATGAAGACTTCAGCCGGATCATGGACCTCTTCAGCCCCCCGCTTGGGCTTGGATCAGGACATCGGAGGAGCTCTTCTGACAGATCGTTGAACCCGGTGAGGTGAAGACAAGGTAGGAAGATCTTCAGGGGCTTAGTGTTAGGTTTATTTAAGAGGGGTTTGGGTTAGATTAGGGGTATGTGGGTGGTGGGGTTGTAATGTTGGGGGGCTTGGGTATTGTATTTTTTTTTTACAGGCAAAAGAGCTGAACTTCTTGGGGCATGCCCCGCAAAGGGCCCTGTTCAGGGGCTGGTAAGGTAAAAGAGCTTTGAACTTTAGTTATTTAGAAATAGGGTAGGGCATTTTTTTTATTTTGGGGGGCTTTGTTATTTTATTAGGGGGCTTAGAGTAGGTGTAATTAGTTTAACATTGTTGTAATATTTTTCTTATGTTTGTAAATATTTTTTTATTTTTTGTAACTTAGTTCATTTTTTATTTTTGTACTTTAGCAAGTTTATGTAATTGTATTTATTTGTAGGAATTGTATTTAATTAATTTATTGATAGTGTAGTGTTAGGTTAAATTGTAGGTAATTGTAGGTAGTTTATTTAATTAATTTATTGATAGTGTAGTGTTAGGTTTAATTGTAACTTAGGTTAGGATTTCTTTTACAGGTAAATTTGTAATTATTTTAACTATTTTTAGCTATTAAATAGTTCTTAACTATTTTAATAGCTATTGTACCTGGTTAAAATAAATACAAGTTACCTGTAAAATAAATATTAATCCTAAAATAGCTATAATATAATTATAATTTATATTGTAGCAATATTAGGATTTATTCTTACAGGTAAGTATTAGCTTTAAATAGGAATAATTTATTTAATAAGAGTAATTAATTTCGTTAGATTAAAATTATATTTAATTTAGGGGGGTGTTAGTGTTAGGGTTAGACTTAGCTTTAGGGGTTAATACATTTATTAGAATAGCGGTGAGCTCCCGGTCGGCAGATTAGGGGTTAATATTGGAAGTTAGGTGTCGGCGATGTTAGGGAGGGCAGATTAGGGGTTAATACTATTTATTATAGGGTTAGTGAGGCGGATTAGGGGTTAATAACTTTATTATAGTAGCGCTCAGGTCCGGTCGGCAGATTAGGGGTTAATAAGTGTAGGCAGGTGGAGAGGCGACGTTGTGGTGGGCAAGATTTGGGGTTAATAAATATAATACAGGGGTCGGCCGATGTTAGGGCAGCAGATTAGGGGTACATAAGGATAATGTAAGTAGCGCGGTTTACGGAGCGGCAGATTAGGGGTTAATAATAATAAGCAGGGGTCAGCGATAGCGGGGGCGGCAGATTAGGGGTTAATAAGTGTAAGGTTAGGGGTGTTTAGACTCGGGGTACATGTTAAAGTGTTAGGTGCAGACGTAGGAAGTGTTTCCCCATAGCACAACAATGGGCATGCGTTAGGAGCTTATGTGGCTTTTTTGCAGGTGTTAGGTTTTTTTTTCAGCTCAAACAGCCCCATTGTTTCCTATGGGAGAATCGTGCCACGAGCACGTTTTTGAGGCTGGCCGCTTGCGTAAGCAACTCTGGTATCGAGAGTTGAAGCCTGCGTTAAAAATGCATCTCACGCTCCTTTTTTGGAGCCTAACGCAGCCTTTATGTGGACTCTCAATACCAGAGTTATTTTTATGCTGCGGCCCAGAAAAAAAACAGGCGTTTAGTTTTTCGGGTCGTTACCGACAAAACTCCAAATCTAGCCGTTTAGTGAACAGTACTGGAACTTGAACAGATTTTTTTTCCCATGCCTCCTGAAAAAAAGTTACGTCTGCCTCCAGAACTGAGTCTGAGTTGGGCCGTATCTTAATGCTGATTTGGAGGAAGGGACAAGCTTTGTTTTTGTGTTTGGACTTAAACCAAGTAGGAACAAGGCTTCCACATGGACTTGGAGGTGTCCTAACTTCTGAAACTCCAAAGAGTTGAATTCTTTGTGTCTTGGAATGAACAAAGGAGTAAAATCATCTAGCAGACGTAACCCCTGCCCTTAGCTTTTTTGTTTTGTGGCAGGAAAGCTCATTTACCTCCAGTGACTGTAGCATTCAGTGCAGGTCCAAACAAGATCTTTCCCTGAAATGGAAGGAAAGAAGTCTGCCATATTATATCAGCAGACCATGACTTCAGCCTATAAGCCTCTTCTAGAAAAATGAGTTACAAAGTCTGTAACAAAAAAAGAGTGGCCTTTACCCCTATACACTTATATAGGAAAATTACTCACTGAATAATACAGGAACAATTTTTAACCATCATACTTTATCTTTATTGGTTTAACTATTCAATCATACACGTTTAAAACACTTAAACTCTCTAGACTATCAATATATAGCATAGGTGTGTGAATTTAATACCTCTGAGAATCATGTATCCTAGATGTAAAACATTGTACTTGATTTGTATAATATCAAGCAGTCAGATACAAACTATGGCCCCTGATTACGAGTTTTGCTTTAGAGGCTATGCGGTGCTAACAAGCAGTTTTCTCTCACCGCCTTCACTTACCTGCAGCGCTGGTATTATGAGTTTTTACAAACCCGTCGTTAAAAGACAAGAGTGAGCGTTGAGCAAAATTTTGCTCATTACCGGCACTCCAATACCAGCGTTGCTTAAGTCAGCGATGAGCTGGTGTAACCGTGCTCGTGCACGATTTCCCCAATAGGAATCAACGGGGAGAGCCGTCTGAAAAAAAGTCTAACACCTGCAAAAAAGCAGCATAAAACTCCTTAACGCAGCCCCCATTGATTCCCTATGGGGAAATAAAATCTATGTTTACACCTAACACCCTAACATGAGCCCCCGAGTCTAAAGACCCCTAATCTTACACTTATTAACACCCTAATCTTCTGCCCCCGACATCGCCGCCACCTTACATTATTTTATTAACCCCTAATCTGCCTTCCCAATGTCGCCGCCACCTACCTACACTTATTAAGCCCTAATCTGCTGCCCCCAATGTCGGTGCCACTATTATAAACAAATTAACCCCCCTAAACCGCCGCACTCCCGCCTCGCAAACCATTAGGTAAATATTATTAACCCCTAATCTTGCACGCTCCCTAACATCGCCGCCACCTTACCTATATTTATTAACCCCTAATCTGCCGTCCCCAACGTCACCGCCACTATATTAAAGTTATTAACCCCTAAACCTAAGTCTAACCCTAAACCTAACACCCCCTAACTTAAATATATTTAAAATAAATATTACTATCATTAACTAAATTATTCCTATTTAAAACTAAATACTTTACCTGTAAAATAAACCCTAAGATAGCTACAATATAACTAATAGTTACATTGTAGCTATTTTAGGATTTTTTTTTTCATTTTACAGGCAAGTTTGTATTTATTTTAACTAGGTAGAATAGTTATTAGTTATTAAAGGGACATAATACTCATATGCCTAATCACTTGAAACTGATGCAGTATAACTGTAAAAAAGCTGACAGGAAAATATACCTGAGCATCTCTATGTAAAAAAGGAAGATATTTTACCTCACAATCTCCTCAGCTCAGCAGAGTAAGTGCTGTGTGAAAAGTTATACTTACCTGCTCCCAGCTGCAGGTAAAAAAAAATAAAATAATGAAGAAATGAACAGCAGCCAATCAGCATCAGCAGTGCTGAGGTCATGAACTCTTACTGTGAATCTCATGAGATTTGACTTAACTCTCATGAGATTTCATAGTAAGCTTCCTTTACATGATTGGTGAAATAATATGAGAGTTCACGAGGCCTCATCCTTTCAGCTGTCCCCAGGACAGACACACTAAAATGCTGCCTTAGAAATCCCTTTACAATGGGAGGTGGCTACTGAGGAACTTTTGAGGTAAAATATCTTTCTTTTTTACATAGAGATGTTCAGGAGATATTTTCTAGTCAGCTTTTTAACAGCTATACCTGCATCTCTTTCAAGTGTTTAAACATTTGGGTATTATGGCCCTTTAACTATTTAATACTACCTAGTTAAAATAAAGACAAAATTTACCTGTAAAAATAAAACCTAACCTAAGTTACACTAACACCTAACACCAGTGACGTGCAGTGAGGTCAGAGGCTGGTGAGGCACTAGATATGATACGCCAGAGAAACACAAGTACCCCCAACAGAGCAGGTTTAAATGATAGCTGAACCAGTGCACGGTGACATAATCAGGAGATGAATAGAATATAAAGAAATTGGATGCGCCTATCATCTACAGATGCTATACTAATAATTAGCCTATCTGCTGGGTCTTCACAAAATACTAAGTGCAAATGATAATATTATATATGTGTGCAAAGTAACAAATAAGTAACTTGCGATATATCTCCTTCTGATAGTGATACTACGTGAGAGATAAAAAATCTAAGTGATACAAATAATAAACATCAAGTGTATAAAAATGAATATCAAAAAATATATGCAATAAAGCACCAGTGTAATATAATGGGCTAGATGAATATAGACAAGAAAACACTTAGCGCGTAAGTCCGTGTGTTAGTATCAGATCTCGTATGTTGTGCTCTCCAAAATGACTTTGGATGAATGTGAGAGGATGTGGATTTAAATCCTTGAGACAGGTGCCCTGCAGCTTCTTCAAACAATCGTTGGAATAGGGTTCTGAAATAACATATAGGAAAAAAAGAAGGCGCCTCAATAGTGCAGCATCAATGGTATCATGCACTTTCCCCAAATATCCCTCAATTCTACTTACAAAAAAGAAATGCACTTGATAAGTGCCACACAGCGCGGACTGTACTTAATAGTCGTACAGCTGACTATCCTCCGCTCCTTTTTCAGATGTCCCGCAGTCTAGATGTTGTCTGTTGGTCTCCAGCGTATACAGAAATGGCAAGTGGTGCCGTTTCAATGTTCCACAGAACATTGAAGAGATACAAGAAAGAGATAGCACAACAATAGTGCCGGCATCAATGGTATCACCCACTCGGCCCCTCTAAGGCTATTTTTCTACTTACGAGATGGAAAGCACTTGATAAGTGCCACAAGCGCAGGCTGAGCACTTTTAGTTGCACAGCTGACTGTCCCTCGACTTCTCTGGAGCTCTCTGCAATCCGCTGTAGTCACATATTCCGGCTGTTCAGGTGTCCACCCACAGGAACGTTATAAAGTCAGCAGGTTGTCTGTGGCTGTCTGTGCCGTGTCCCCACGGTGATGTGAAAGTGATTAAAGTGTGGTATTATGATAAATAAATCTGTGTAAAGTCTCCGTAGCTTAAAAGACTTTATTAAAAACCAAGTAAAAAACACTAAAATTACAACGTTTCACGGTCTTACACCGACCGTTTTTTTGGACTTTTTAATTTGTTTTAATTAAAATGTAATTAAGCTTTGGGCCACATATGGCAGGGTAGGCACACTGCATCCCCTGCCTCCTATGAGTGCACGTCCCTGCCTAACACTACACTATAATTAAATAAATTAACTAAATTAAATACAATTACCTAAATTAAATTAGCTAAAGTACCAAACCCACCCCCCACTAAATTACAGAAAATAATAAACAAATTACAGAAATTTAAAATAATTACACCTAATCTAATAGCTTTATTAAAATAAAAAAGCCCCCCCAAAAAAAAAAAAAACCTAGCCTAAACTAAACTACCAATAGCCCTTAAAAGGGCCTTTTGCGGGGCATTGCCCAAAGTAATCAGCTCTTTTACCTGTAAAAAAAAAATACAAACAACCCCCCCAACAGTAAAAACCCACCACCCACACAACTAACCCCCCAAATAAAACCTATCTTAAAAAACCTAAGCTCCCCATTGCCCTGAAAAGGGCATTTGGATGGGCATTGCCCTTAAAAGGGCAGTTAGCTCTTTTGCCGCCCAAAGTCCCCTAACCTTAAAATAAAACCCACCCAATACACCCTTAAAAAAACCTAACCCTAACCCCCTGAAGATCGACTTACCGGGAGACGTCTTCATCCAAGCCGGGCGAAGTGGTCCTCCAGATGGGCAGAAGTTCTTATCCAAGCCGGGCAGAAGTGGTCCTCAGACGGGCAGAAGTATTCATCCAGATGGCATCTTCTATCTTTATCTATCCGGCGTGGAGCGGGTCCATCTTCAAGACATCCGACGCGGAGCATCCTCTTCATCCGACGACTAACACAGAATGAAGGTACCTTTAAGTGACGTCATCCAAGATGGCGTCCCTTAGATTCGATTGGCTGATAGAATTCCTATCAGCCAATCGGAGATTAAGGTAGAAAAAAATGATTGGAACAGCCAATAGAATGCGAGCTCAATCCTCAGCCAATAGGATTTTTTTCTACCTTAATTCCAATTGGCTGATAGAATTCTATCAGCCAATTGGAATCTAAGGGACGCCATCTTGGATGACATCACTTAAAGGTACCTTCATTCTGTGTTAGTTGTCGGGGGGGTTGTTTGTATTTTTTTTTACAGGTAAAAGAGCCGATTACTTTGGGGCAATGCCCTGCAAAAGGCCCTTTTAAGGGCTATTGTAGTTTAGTTTAGGCTAGGTTTTTTTTATTTTGGGGGGGCCTTTTTTTATTTAATAGGGCTATTAGATTAGGTGTAATTAGTTTAAATTTCTGTAATTTGTTTATTATTTTCTGTAATTTAGTGTGTTTTTTGTACTTTAGCTAATTTATAGACATGTGCAGCTTCGAAAAAATTCGGTTCTGATCGATTCGAATTCGGAAGAATTCGAATGAATTCGTTTCGGATTCATTCGGATTCTTTCGGATTCGTGAAAAATTTGGTTCGATTCGGTTCGGAATTTCGGTCAGTGTTAAGTGGGATGTGCTGTGTATTACACCTAGTTTACTGTACAATACTAGTGTAATACACGGCCATCCGAATCTACCGAATAAATTCGGATCGATTCGGATTTATTCGGTAGATTCGGCACCTACCCGCAATTCGGAAATTCAAATCGATCCGAATCCTCGAATTCGACAATTAGTCCCGAATTTCGATTCGGACCCGAAATCGAATCGCACATGTCCTACTATATTTAATTTAGGTAATTGTATGTAATTTATTTATTGTATTTAATTTAGCTAATTTATTTAATTATAGTGTAGTGTTATGTGTAATTGTAACTTAGGTTAGGTTTTATTTTACAGGTACTTTTGTATTTATTTTAGCCAAGTAGTTATTAAATAGTTAAAAACTATTTAGTAACTATTCTACCTAGTTCAAATAATACAAACTTGCCTGTAAAATAAAAATAAATCCTAAACTAGCTACAATGTAACTATTAGTTATATTGTAGCTATCTTAGGGTTTATTTTACAGGTAAGTATTTAGTTTTAAATAGGAATAATTTAGTTAATTATAGGAATTTTTAGTTAGATTTCTTTTAATTATATTTAAGTTAGGAGGTGTTAGGGTTAGACTTAGATTTAGGGGTTTAATAACTTTAATATAGTTGCAGCAACGTTGGGGGCGGCAGATTAGGGGTTATAAATGTAGGTAGGTGGCGGCGATGTTAGGGACGGCAGATTAGGGGTTAATAATATTTAACTAGTGTTTTGCGAGGCGGGAGTGCGTCGGTTTAGGGGTTAATATATTTATTATAGTGGCGGCGATGTCCGGTTTGGCAGATTAGTGGTTAAAATGTTTCTTTTAGTGTTTGCGATGTGGGGAGGGCCTCGGTTTAGGGGTTAATAGGTAGTTTATGGGTGTTAGTGTACTTTTTAGCACTTTAGTTAAGAGTTTTATGCTACGGCTTTGTAGTGTAAAACTCTTAAACTACTGACTTTAAAATGCATGGGTACCAGTCTTGACAGGAGAGGGTCTACCGCTCACTTTTTGGCATGACTTGTAATACCGGCGCTATGCAAGTCCCATTGAAAAAATGAGGGATACGCAATTTACGTAAATGGATTTGCGGTATTTCCAAGTCTGGCCAAAAAAGTGAGCGGTACACCTGTACCTGCAAGACTCGTAATACCAGCGGGTGTTAAAAGCAGCGTTAGGACCGGCTAATGCTGCTTTTTAAGCCTAACACAAAACTCGTAATCTAGCTGAATATCTTTTGTAGCCGGGCTATTAATAAATTCAGAAATAATGCTGTAACAAGAGGACCGTTATATGTGGGATGTCCAGATTATGAGATTAAAGCTATCTAGCTACTACTTTATCTGTAAATTATAAAGTTCTTGCTTACACAGTTAACTTTAGCACAGCCTTCTGCTAGTGTAAATATTCTGTCTGTTTAAACTCCTCTAGATATCAAATATATAGCATAGGTGTGTGAATACCTCTGAGAATGTGAAACGTACTTTGTTTGTATAATATCAAGCAGTTAGATACAAACCATATTTTTTAGCCTGCTATTAAAAAAAATCAGAAATAATGCTGTAACAAGAGGACCTGTTTAATATGTGGGATGTCAGATTGTGAGATTAAAGCTATCTAGTTAATACTCTTTCTGTAGTTATAAAGTCCTCTGCTTGCACAGTTAAATTTAGCACAGCTGTTCAGTGTAATAGATTCTGTCTGCTTAAGCCCCTTCTATAGCGGGGGCTAGATTACATGTTTAACCGACTTGTTTTACTATCATAGCATAATGTCTGATCTCAGAATATAACACATTTACAAGCTATTGGCAATCAACAATTATCATAGGGAGTAAGCGGTTAAAGAATTAAAGTATTTCGCTTATGCTTTAGAGAGTTCATAAATATTTGGCACCTATAGGTACATACCATTAACCCACTTTACCTACTATCTTGTTACTATAAGGCTCTTATAGCCAGAACAATATAGCAGCACCTGTTTGCATTAATGCAAGTAATTTCAACAGCTGCATCTTGAATGAGAATACTTGTAGTCTTGAACCAAACTCAAGCAATCCTGATTTTTTATCAAGGGAAGCTTCTTGGGAAAAAAAGGTCAAAGATGTTGTCACACTATACTGAATTAGCTGCAGATATGCAGGCTACAATAACAGATGGAAGAAACATTTAGCCTGCCAGCTGAAGGGACCTCCTAAGGAAACCTTAATGTTTTTTTGGACCAATCAAATCCTTAAGCGTACTGGTAGTCCACCTAGTCAAAGTGGAAATAGCACTGTCATCTTTGAAATAGTTTCTCATACATCCAATTTTTCAGAGGATAAAGGAAATGTTTTTGAATTGGTAAAGGGACAAAGGAAATATCTGAATTGTTCCATTCCTTGCGAATTAGCTCAGAAACTCCATCAGGAAACAGGAAAGTAGATAACCTTTTCTTTCTAAGGTGGTGATAGTCCACCAATTCCTTACCATTGAGAATTCATCACCTGGTCACCAGGAGGAGGCAAAGACACCTCTACACCAATAAGGTAGAAACTTGGAAGAGAGGGACCTAGGAGAGTACTGGCTGTGCAATGCAATTCTCCAGTGTGAGTTGTGTTCACAAGTCTACCACAGTTTTTCACTGGGACCGCTCCTTTAGCACTTCTCCTATCTGGCCATGTAGATGTTCTCCCTCAGTATATCATCTACTGTTTGTTACAGTACTGGATAGGTAGGCTGTCTACTATATCCTCAGATCCTACATCAGAGTAAGCTTAGTGGAGGGGGGCATTGGTTGGATAAGTACCTGCATGTATCACACAGCTCTCAGTAGGTACATTACACTTATGTACATCATATCAGTTCACAGCAAAATGTCACCTACATGAGTTTACCAGCCATAGCAAGTACATCAGGATAAGCTAATTTTCTGTGTGGTTGGTTTGTACGCAGGGAAAACTTTTTTTTGTTTTTGTTTTTTAAACTCATATATGTCCTATAACTCAGTCTGAGTTCTTTAATATTTTATGGGGATATGAGCACTTTATTATTTAATTTATCAATGAGGAGCTTGTACTGGTTGTATGCTTGTATGTAGCGCACCCTTAAATAGCCTGCTCCTTGTTTCGACGGCCGGCTTCTTAGTGCTTCACTCTTTCTCACTAAGAAGATACTGGGGTCGGTCTTTGATGCAGATGAGGACCATGGTGCTGGTTTATTCTTACCCAGATGGGTGAGAGTTACATTTTTTTTCCTGCCATTCTGTTTTTTTGATGTGCCTCTCTCTGGCCTCTTCCTCTCACTGTTACTATGGCCTCAGTGTACATTAAGTGGCCGATTTATCAAAGTGCGAGAGGACATGATCCGCTGTAGCAGATCATGTCGGCTGCACATCGATAAATGCTGACAGCGTACGCTGTCGGCATTTATCATTGCACAAGCTAGTGAAATGCTTGTGCAATGCCACCGCCTGCACATTTGCGGCCAATCGGCCGCTAGCAGGGGGTGTCAATCAACCCGATCTTATCCGATCGGGCTGATTGCTGTCCGCCACATCAGAGGTGGCAGACGAGTTAAGGAGCAGCGTTATTAAGACCGCTGCTTCTTAACTCCTGTTACCGGTGAGCCTGAAGGCTTGCTCAGAAACAGATACATTTGGCTGAATACGGAGCATGATAAATCGGCCCCCTAAGAAGTGTTTATTTACTGTGTATTATTTTTGTACCGGAGGGGGTAAGATCCCTATGCGAGGAGCAGAGGGGTGGGGGGAGCTTAGATAGTTTATTTAGCTGGATTTCTTAGAGTTACATCTTTCATTTTTAGAAACATTTATTACAACTTCAACAAAATGTTATATTATATCTGTATGCATAACTTATTTTACAGTACACATTTAGTTTTTTAGGTGTTGTACTATAAGTGTGCCTCATATCTTTGTGATAAATGTAACTGCTGTGCTTCACAACTTTTACACATATCTATTTCCTAACATGTTGCAGTACTTGCTCTAGGTGGTCTGCAAGTGTGCTTATATCTGTGATCATTTTGATATTGTGCTGTTTCAGCTTTATAATGAAGCAAACTAGAACTGTCCCTTCTGGACTTGACCCTTTAGAGGTTATATCAACAGATTTTATTTTTCCCATCTGACAAATGTATGCTTTGCAACCATTTGTCCTCACGCTCATTCTGCTTCTCATTCTCCGGTGAAATCTGTTTGCCCATAGTCACTCAATACTACTCAAGGTGGCACTACTGATTTTACCCACAGGATTTAAATATTACTTAAAGTTCACTATTGCTGATGTTCTGGCTACCATACAAAAGGATAGCACTTATTTTAGGGATCCAATGGACAGGAAGCTAGAAAGCTACCTCAGGAAATCCTTCCTTCAAGGAGGTTTATTATTCTAACCAGCTGTGGGTAGCGTTTATGTTGCGTGTGCAGCTTCGTTCTGGTGCGATTCCTTATCTAATTTGGTCTTAGTTGAATCTTCTTTGGAAGATATTCAAGAATGTAACAGGTTCTTAAGATTGGCTAGCCTTTAATTTGTGATGCAGTAATTTAAATAATTTGCATTAATGCTAAGAATACAGCTCTGGTAGTCCTCACTAGATGGGCTCTATGGCTAAAATCATGATTTACATACATGATTTCTAAATCCAGACTATTGTCTTTATCCTTCCAAAGAAAGATTTTGTTCGGATTCCATTATAAAAAAAAATGGTAAAGCCAACATTTTCGCTCCTTTAGCCAATCCAAGAATCAAAAATCTTCTTCACCCCATAAATCAGATTCCACAAAGTCTGGAAACCCAACCCAGTATGAAACAAGTCTAAACAATCCAAGAAGGCTCCTACCAATGCAAAATCTGCATGAAGGTGCGACCCCCAATCCAGACTCATTGCAGGTAGGGGGCAGATTAAGCCTTTTTTTCAGAAGGCCTGGTCTCAGTCTATTCAAGACCCATGAGTGTTAGAAATGATCTCTCAGGGGTACAAAATAGGATTTCAATCAAATTTCTTTTGTCTTATGTCTCAAAGAAAAGAGATCAGCATTTCTTCCATGTAATAAAACAAAAGTAATTTACAACAATGTGCACTTGTCACTAAAGGATATAGTCTTTTTAGACTGGTTTTGTGTTGTTGAATTTATCTTGGAATGAATTTATCTTGGAAAAGGGAGAGAGGTACAAACAATAGTGAAGTTCTGTGATTTAAACGATATATGTGAATACTATAGGACCATACTCATACATTTGAGAGCTAATGACTGAGCTCTCATTTGTATTTGCTCAATATTAATCCATTCCTCTGGCAGGTTAGATAACAGGAGACCGCAGGATCCAGGTAAATATTTATTTAAAACATATATAAAAACATCAGGATATAGGACATTGCAAAAGCACACTGGCGTTAATGGACAAGCAACAGTACAGGTGTATGATTTACAGCTGAAGGAATGCTGTGGCAACTGTCCAGGTTTTTACCTAGGGTGGTTTCTTCTGAAAATATTAACCAGGAAATTGTGGTTCTGTTCTTTTCTACAAATCCCAAATCTTCCAAGGAGAGATTGTTGAGCAATCTGGACGTGGTTAGGGCTTTTAAGTTCTATCTGCAAGCGACTAAGTATTTTTACCAGTCATCAAGCTTATTGGTCTTGTTCTCCGGCAAACATAAGGGTCAGAAGGCTGATCCATAGGGCTTACTTGGAGGTGGGGCAGATACTGCCTTTAACTATTACAGCTCACTCAACTTGTTCAGTTTCTACATTTTGGGCCTTCAAAAGCGAGGCTTCAATAGATCAAATTTGCAACGCAGCAATTTGGTCTTCGTTGCACACTATAAAATGTTATAATTTTAATGTATTCTCTTCAACTGAGGCAGCTTTTGTTAGTAAGGTTATTGTTTGTTCCACCCATTTTTTACATGGACTCTACAGCTTGGGTATTGATTCCCAAAAGTGAGGAATCGCGGACTCTCACCACCTTAGAACGAAAACAACATTTATTGTAACCTGATAAATTCCTTTCTTTCTTGGTGGAGAGAGCTTACAAACCCGCCCATTTTTGTTTTTTCTACTAGGCGGCAGTTTCAGTTTGCACCTCTTTATCCTACCAAATTTCTTACTGCTTTCTCCTATTCTTGCCTATACGAAAGACTGTGAGGTACATGGAAGTATGAGGGATATTAATGCTCTTTTTGTAGGAGGTCTTTGCCTCCTCCTAGTGATCAGGTGATGAATTCCCAACAGTAAGGAATCATGGACTCTCACCACCAAGAAAGAAAATAATTTATCAGGTAAGTATACAATTTTGTTTTTTTGGGACTGCCTTAAAGAATTTATCAATCTTTTTCACAGACTGTTTTGTCTGGAGATGGAGGTTTCCCAATGTGCAAAGCAAGTAAAAACGTACTGCAATAGAGTGCGCATGTGCTCCAAATTAAAATTAAGAGAGATCTTCTGCTACTTTGTCAGGAAGCGGGTCCTGGGTTTCAGAATAATTGTCCTCAGCTGAGGAGAAATCTAATTATAAATTGTAATCCATGAAGGTACAGGGTACCTAGACGGGTCACTCCTTAGGGATGCCCCAGATGAGCCCAGGACCTGTGAAGGTGTCTCTTCTCTCCTTTGCATATGTTTGCATTTAACTGGTAGAGGCATGAAAGCAATCAATTGTGAAACTGCAGAGTGAATGTACGGTTTCAAGTTAGGAGACAGCTCCATAGAACCGACCAGGGGATAAGACCCTGGTGCAGTGATGGCTAACCTTGACACCCCTGATGTTTTGGAACTACATTTCCCATGATGCTCAACAAAACTGCAAAGTGCCTAAGCACCATGGGAAATGTAGTTCCAAAACATGGGGTTCCAAGGTTAGCCATCACTGCCCTGGTGGGTAACAAACTCCTGAGTACTCTATTGCAAATGCAATATTGCAAGATCCTGCTCTCCTACGGAATCAGTGTTAAGTCCTGACTTTCTTTTTTGCTGCACCAGTTTGCTCCATAATGATGAAGAATAGTAAGGACAGGCAGGTATCTAAAATTAGATAGCAGCACAGAAATGGTTAACACCCTCAGGAGAACACACATATATTGGAACAATCAGCAAAAATGTGTGCTGTCTCTTTAAAAGAAAAAATACTTTAAAATAAAAAATAGGGTTAAATATAAATCTATGCAAAACTCTAGTTAAGGGTGCTTACCACTCTAAGACTCTGAGGAGAAAAGATGGCCACCGTCTGTGAGGGAAAGGAGAAAACAAAGAACAGTTTTGGACGGAAACAAAATTAAAGGGACAGTATACAACAATTTTCATATAACTGCATGTAATAGACACTATTATAAAGAAGAATATGCAGCTACTGGTCTAAAAATCCAGTATAAAACATTTTAAAAAACTTACTTAGAAGCTCCCAGTTTAGCACTGTTGATGGTTAGGTTGAGAGACCCAGTGAAATGGGTTGTAAAAAAATTAACAGCAGTCACCCCCCCCCCCACACTGCATATGAAAAGACAGATAATACAAAAAGGAACCACAGGAATCTGTAGACAGTATACATCTAAAACTTTGGGGCTTGGTTAGGAGTCTGGAAATCAGCACAATGTTATTAAAACATAAGCAAAACTATACACTTTTACAAAAACACTCAGAGATGGGCTATATAAATGGATCATTTACAAAACATTTATGCAAAGAAAAATCCCTGAGCTCTGCACAGAAGAAAGCGCAGAAACTTCTGAATATTAGCTCCTCAGCTCCAGAAATGTTCCTGATCATCTGAGAGCCTGATGACAATGAGGAGTTAAGCTCTGGTATGTACTAAGTACTACAAATGTAAAAATACAGTATCTCAAAAAGTGACTAAAACATCATGTAGTGTTATCAGGTGTATGTTATTTTGTCCCCAGGTTAAGTGAATCATGTGTACATGTTCATGCTAAAAGCCTGTGGGCTATGTAAGTGCAAGTACCTAGCTCCCTGTCAGCACTCACTCTAACATGCTTACAAAGCTGCAGGGGACATGCGTTCAGTGTAGTATGCACTGTCGTAGGATCTAAAGGAGTACTCCAACCAGTGACATCTGTGGCAGGCAAGTGACAAACTCCTGCAGGAGATTTACTTTCACTGCCAATTGTACTACAATACACCCCTCTGTCCTATTCCTGGCTCTCTGGGGGGGGGGGGGGGGGGAAAAATCGGGTCTCAGATCAGCACTTCAAATTTCACCATCCTCCTTGCTGTCGGCAAAAAATGACTAAGAATTTATGGGAAAGTGGGAGGGCTTAAAGCTCTGTTGTGCTTTTGGCTCATTCTGTAGGACTGGACATGGACTCTCACCATCTTATGAAATAAGCTAAAGCTTTTGCTTCCTATTGTGCAAGCTAACTCAAAGTGCAAGGTACAGCTGTCAAAAAGTTACATCACTGATCTGTGATAGCACACTGCTTATCACAGGATGTCCAGTATAAAGATGCAGGCCTGAAGAAACAGCTAGATAGCTGAGAAACACGTTGTATTAAGAGCGTATTATGGCCTAGGCCAACAAGGCCGGTGCCTAGGGCAGCAGATTTTGGAGAGGCAGCACATCTGCCCTATCCTCTCTCTAAATGCCAGCACACAGTACAGTGAACGATAAAGTGCAGGCTTTTACAGAGAAGACAAGGCATGTGTGCTGATCAAGGTCACTCTTTAAAGGCAGTGCTCTTTTAAACCGTTGCTTCATTTAGAGCTGCCAGCATTTTTGCAGTAGAAGCGTTCTTGGTGAGAAACTTGCCCAGGGATATGCTTGCAAGGTGAGGCTGGAGGAGAAGACCTTGTGCTGATATGCTGCCTCCCCTTGTCAGTTGTGGTGGGTCTGCGAGCGCAGTGCTTATTGCAGGTCTTAGTAACTAACTGACTGGATGTGTCTGTGCACTGCTTAGATCAGCTTGTGATGTCTAATCATAAACTCTCAGCACTAATGTATGTTAGCTAGCTTTCTCTGCATTCATGAACCGACAGAGTAAATAGTAAATGGACACTTAAAAAGTTTCATCATTACTTGAATGATGGTAATTGCTGTATGTTGTTGCATGTAAAGGGCAGTGATTGTTTCAGTAATCATCAAAATAAAAATTGCGTCTACAACTCTTAAGCCAGTCTAGTTGTCTCCTAGTTAGGGAGGTGATATCCAAACCTCTCAATATGAATTAGGAAAAAAGCAGATATAGAAGTGCTTGCTGGATAAACACACACACATATATATATATATATATATATATATATATATATATATATATATATATATATATATATATATATATGTGTGTGGTTTAAGTTCCTATTGTATTTTGGAGAAAGAGGGTAAGTTATATAAAATGTTTTAAATAAGTGACCTATATAGGTATATAACACATATGTGGTACCAATTACTCCTCTATGTAGACTTGATATAATAAATATATTACTCAAGCATGCAGCAATATAATGGATAGAGGGCAATATTAAATGGATTATAAAATTTAAAAGCAATGTTTATTTGAGCAGTCAATGAAATGTTATACCATCAGAACCACATAAAACAAGAAAACACGCACAATATAAAAAACAATATATTTCTATAGAATATATTAAATATATATATATAGAATATATTGTAACCGGTTAACTAAAAAACCACAATAAAAATCTAAGATATCCTTTTGATTAATGTTTGGCTAAAAACATCTAAAAGCATTCATGAAAATATATAGAAACAATTCTGTGTACAAATAAAGAATAACTCAGCCAAGTTACGGCAAGATGTGATTTGATACAAGTTTGCCAGACGGAATTGTATAAAGTGGTATACTGGATTTAACCAATATTATTTTCTTATTGAATCGTCCCACGTCAATTTATAAAGTATCCACAGAGAGTTCTGATTAAAATCTCTTCGTTTTTAGGAGCTGGATATTTACATGCAATATGGTAGATATGCACAATACAAAACAAATATATACCACAAAGCTGCGCTTCTCAAAATTGGCCTCCATCAGCTTCCCTTACAGCGGACACAGACAGGACAAAAGGATCTCAGCAGGAAAAAATACAATTACATGCGATCCACGGCTCATCAGCTAGCCTGTAGCTGAAACGCGTTGATTGGGATTATCAACATTACTTGGAGTGTTACATCTAAGTACTCTACATTGGAGGTAAAAAACAGAGCGCTCTGTATATCGAAGACTAATCGATCCTCTATAGATTACTGGTGATAGCCGCAAGTGGACAGAATTGCCATTTGAAATATCTCTGATTTCCCGCTATTGCCATTGGACCACCCAGAATTCACGTGAACTGCGACATCGATCACAGCTATACAGGCACTCGATGAAGTGAACGCTGCAACAGGTAGCGGGGTCCAATTGAAGGCTGCAAGCGGAGGAAATCTACCTTCTGTGTATCGGTGAGTTTTACAATTGCATCTTCCACCGAGTAAGAAATATACACACCCACAGGCTATGATTGTTTAACATCACATACTAAGGCTACTAAACGGAATTGCATCCACTCCCTGAAAGTAACTTCATATCTACCATATTGCATGTAAATATATATAACCAAGCAGGAAATTGCACTCCCAATAACCAAAGTCCTTATGCCCTGGGTGCAGCAAACAAATAGATAAAAATGCAAGACAAGCGCACTCCAAGGGACTTTTCAAAATCACTTTAATCAGTGTCAACGTTTTCGGACGTAATATAGTCCGTCTTCAGACAAAAACACTTTTTTGTCTGAAGACGGACTATATTACGTCCGAAAACGTTAACACTGATTAAAGTGATTTTGAAAAGTCCCTTGGAGTACGCTTGACTTGCATTTATATATATATATATTCTATAGAAATATATTGTTTTTTATATTGTGTGTGTTTTCTTGTTTTATGTGGTTCTGATGGTATAAAATTTCATTAACTGCTCAAATAAACATTGCTTTTAAATTTTATAATCCATTTAATATTGCCCTCTATCCATTATATTGCTGCATGTTTGAGTAATATATTATATCAAGTCTACTTAGAGGGGTTATTGGTACCACATATGTGTTATATACCTATATAGGTTACTTATTTAAAACATTTTATATAACACCCTCTTTCTCCAAAATACAATAGGAACTTAAACCACACACACATATATATATATATTTTGTTTTTATCCAGCAGCTTTTTAGCGCTTCTCCTATATCTGCTTTTTTCCTAAGTGATTGTTTCAGTGTATTTCTTTCCCTTTTTCCCTCTCTTCCTCCCTCAACTCACTAACTCCCTCCCTTTTCTACCCTCCCCTTATTTTCTCTCCCTTCTTTCAAGGAGAAAATGGTATGAGATGCATGCAATTCAACCCACCTGTATGCAAGTGTTTTGCTAGCCCATTTTCTTTTGAATTGTTATGAAATTTGTTTTTATTTTTTTTTACACATAGACCCAAAAAATATTAAGGGGAAAAAAGGGCCAAAACCTTTTGGGGTGGGGGGGCAGCAGAATTTTGAGTGCCTAGGGCAGCACAAAACCTAAATACGCCACTGTGTTGCATGTATTTTAGACTATCTTATTAAATTGTTATTTAAGTAGTCTATCAGACTCAACCACTTGTTCTTAAATTTGGAGCACACCACCATTTTTTTTTTTTTTTTATTGGAACACCATCCCGGGAGACCCACTGAACTAGACAGCTGGGGTCTACAAAATCCAGCTTGCTTTGTTTGCACGACTTCATAAAGCAAACTTATATAGTTTATAATCACATCTTCTCTAAGACTGGTGTCTTGCCCTGTATCCTGGGAGCCAACACTTACAACAGTCAGCTGGAGAGTGCAAAAGCCCAGTCTGTGTTAAAGGATTACTTTCTGTTATAATTTTTAAGCTAAACAACTAACATATTAAAGTTAATAAACATTAATTAAAACCTACTTACCTATATTTTCTCCAAAACGAAGTTTCATAACGTTCTAAAAGTTATATATTTTATTCGCCGATGATGTCACGTTATCCTGCCCACTATTTTCAGCACTGCATGTTCAAAATACTTAAACCAATAACTTTGTGTTTAAAGCGCCATTTTGAAACCTAGGTATTGTAAACGGATTGGTACAGAGCAAAGGATACCCATGGAGTGGGTTTGGAAAACAATTACATTTGCAGACAAGAATTCTGATATACGGTAGAGATATGTTAATGAAATGCTATTGATAAAAAGCGTATTTGGGGTAGTTAGTTAGTAACAGGCATAGAAAATATTTACTTACAGTGGCCCTTTAAGTGCACTATATCACAGTGCATATTTCCTTTGTCAAACGAATTACTAATATGGCTACGTGTAGCAGCATTTTACTATTTTTGGCGTTGGATATATTAGTTTTAAAGTGCAACACACAAATATCTGGATTTGCACAGCTAAATATAAGAATCATTAATTTAATGAATATCTGAATAATTGTCACATTTACCTATAAGTAAGCATACCCCTGCAGTTCTACCCAGCAGTTTTAATGCCCCTTTAAAGGGTTAAAGAAACAAAAAAAATTGTTACAGCAGTTGTGAAGGGTCAAACTGGATCAGTGTAGAATAGGATCATGGAAATTAAAGTATTTTAGTTGAATTAAAATCAGAATGCTGCAATTGCTGATAGAAATAGCATTTCTTTACTGCCATCTTGTGGCTACATTTTATAACTGCAGTGTAAAATAATGCTGCAGAAGAAACATGGCAGGTCTGGAACAATTCTGTCATAGCCTGAGAACAAAGATTTAAAGGGATAAAGTTAAAAACTGAAATGGGCATGTCTTAAATTTTTTTGGTTCCTATGTTTGATATAGATTTTGTGAAGCACATATTACTTCTTTTGTAAAAGTTGAAGCACCGTGTATGTGCAGTGACATTGCAGCCTCACCCATGGCAAAGGCTCAATATATGTGTAAATAGTCTGGGAGAAAACATAGTACTTATTATTAGCACTCTTCCCTCAAAAACAAATCAATTAGAAAAAATGGCTATATATAAAACAGCCATTCACACTGGTAGAGATACAGCAGTTGAGAGTATATAAATAATGCGTAACAATTTATTCAATTACACTATGTAGACAGATGGAGACACACATAGATTATAGATCATGTATATTGCTTATTCGCAAACACAGAATACAAAAGGTCCCCTTGTGTGAGAGTCCAAAATTAACAGCCATCCTGATAGTTACCAGGTAGAGAAAGTCCCAAAACATTACCTCTCACTTAGGCTGTAAAAGCGAGAGTCCCAGCTCTAGTCAATGGATACAAATCCAGTAGATTGTAACTGTCCAGAAATGGTCCAAAAACTGAAAGCTTGTCAGCCCGTGGCTGTTCTCTGAGTAATTTGCATAAGCCACCATGCTACAGCTGGTGTACAAGCTAAGAAGCCCCCTCGCTCGATATCCGTATGCAATTAACTGCACTTTCAGTTAAAACTCTCCCCTTACGCTGTAGGCGTGACAGGGAGAAGCCAGACCAAACAACTGGCGTGCTTCCGGTACGCTAACACCTAGTGAGTACACCTGTCAAAATGCTGGTATATACGGTGTAAAATAAAGAGCGGGCAGTAAGCAAGCCTTTGTACTACCTGTTATGGAGCTGTATTTCAAAGCTCCTCAACTCGCACAAGTTGCTCTCTGCAGGACAAGCTGTGAATGGAAATTCACACAGGGGAACCAATGAAGATCACCAACTATTGTTTCACCATACAGCTTTGTCAGGGCTTGTCTTCCTGTATGGAGATAAGCTTCCTTAAATAGCAACATTTGTTGCAACTTCCCCCGGGAATCCTCTGCGTGAATTTTAGTTCCTTCCCTGTGCAAGATTGAAACATCAATGATTGGCAATATACTGATACAATTGTAGCTAGATCTTTGTGGCTCCATCTTTCATATGGACTACAAAAACAGAATATTTTAAACGCTCAATACTACTCAAATGTTTACAATACAGATTGGTAAATCACAATGTCTTTTACTGAGATTACTAACAATATATATTTAGAGAGAAAAACAGAAGTATAGGGGGGGTTATGCTAGGCTTAAAGGGCCACTGTAAGTAAATATTTTCTATGCCTGTTACTAACTACCCCAACTACCCTTTTTATCAATAGCATTTCATTAACCTATCTCTACCGTATATCAGAAATCTTGTCTGCAAATTTAATTGTTTTCCAAACCCACTCCGTGGGTATCCTTTGCTCTGTACCAATCCGTTTTACAATACCTAGGTTTCAAAATGGCGCTTTAAACACAAAGTTATTGGTTTAAGTATTTTGAACACTCAGAGCTGAAAATAGTGGGCAGGATAACGTGACATCATCAGCGAATAAAAGATATAACTTTTAGAATGTTATGAAACTTCGTTTTGGAGAAAATATAGGTCAGTAGGTTTTAATGTTTATTAACTTTAATATGTTAGTTGTTTAGCTTAAAAATTATAACAGAAAGTAATCCTTTAAGTGTTTAGTTAGTGTTGGTGAACATATTATAGTTCTTCCAAACAATACTAGGCATTACAGAAATAGGGAATACAAAAGTTCTTCATTGAGCCCCCCTGGGGCAAGAGTGTCTAGATTCAAAATCCAACAACTTTCATGTTTTAAAAGAATTTTGTCTAGATTGCTACCCCTTATTCCCAGCTTGACTTTCTCCATCCCTATTAAAGTGAAGGTAACTTTTGATGAATTAGTACCCGGTTTTTAATAATCCTATTAAAAACAAGGGCATTTTAATTCATCGAAATTGACATTTCACTTCTTTTCTTCAAAAACGTAACTTTTAATACTAGCAACCGCTCCAGCGATTCCCCCGGCCGTCGGAAGCTTCTGCATATGTCAGAAATGACAAATCCGGCTTCCTCCAATCACAGCTTCCTCCACCCCCCAGGGGAATCTTGGCCTGATTCAACGCCGTGATTGGAGGAAGCCGGGTTCATCATTTTGGACCCGCGAAGAGGGCTTGCGACGGGCGGAGGAAGAACTGGAATGGCTGCCAGGATTAAAAGCTAAGTTTTTGAAGAAAACGTGTGAAATGTCAATTTTGATGAATTAAAGTGCCCTTGTTTTTAATAGGAGAATTAAAAACCAGGCACTATTTCATCAAAATTGACCTTCACTTTAAGCTAAAGGTTTTGGGGGATGAATTGTGGAATTTCTTAAAATTTGTCCTTCAACAAATGATTCCAAGAGAATGAAGCAAAATTTGATAATAGAAGTAAATTGGAAAAGAAAAAAATTAAGATTGCATGTTATACCTAAATCATAAAAGATTTTTTTTGGCTTTCATGTCCCTTTAACACACACATTTATAAATATGACATGTATCAGAAGCAGTGCATTCAATTTTAGTCCATACTGAAAATTTCATAAGGTCCCCCCTTTTATTATTTTAAAGGGTACAAAGCATGTTGCACAGAGGTACAGTGTTGCTTTAGTAAGATTACAGTGCATCAATGTCACATGACTGAAACCAGTATTGCACAGGATACTCTGGAGGTATCAAAAATATTTTACAATGTCTCAACAGCTTTTTTTATTTTAATTTCGGTAAGTCACAGTTGAGGATAGTGTGTAAGTACCATAACTTTCAATAAACTTGGACATAATTCTTGTGTACAAAATTTAAAGCATATAAATGTCACACCGATATCAAGAAGAATCGCACTTTCAATATACAGCTGCAATATAAAAAAATTACGATTTGTTTACCAAAATGTATACATTTTCTGTAGTAAACAAAAAGAAATGTTCGGAGGTTAAAAAAACAAAAACAAACAAATTTTTTTTTTTTTTTTTTAATAAGAGACTGTATATAGAGATATTACAAAAATAATGTACATTTGCATACACAATAAGGCTGCAATAGTAGTATCAAAATAATACACATTTCACTGAAACTACAAATAAGACCTAAAATGTTCACACAGACAATCAAATAAAAGACAAAATACTTTAAAACTTTACTTAAAATAACGTAAAAAATAAATTCATATCGAATTAAAAAAAAAAAAAAAAAAAAAACGTGGTTAAATTTATCTTTAGATTTGTGGTGTTTATTTCCACTAATCAAAAACTAAACAGTCCAGAAGATTTTATATCTGTCTCATGATTGCACAGTCGTCTTCAATGCAGTTGTCATCTTAACTCACAAGACCCATATCTGGGAGGTTTGTCCGTAAATGACTAGCGACGCTGAAGAAGGAAAAAAAACAAAAAAATTAAATAAAGCAAATGAGCATTGGAAAGATGTGTCCTAGAAAGCTCATATAGCAACAAGCAACATTCAAGCACACATATGCATGGTTGCTCATTATATCCAAGAACCCACTTGATGTCAATGAACCTCTATCTTTAAAATAACATGCAGTGCATGTATACAACAAGAAACTATCACCTGCTGCACATACAGCCACCGATATTATGTCAGATATTTTATTTCTGTGGATAGCCATTTCTAAATACACAATAAAATTTTATTTTAATTAGGATACAGTTTATTACATACACATTAAAAGGACACTTTCATACACTAATAAAAAACACACTTTTTTATATTTAAAAAAACATTAAAATGGGACAGTCAACACCAGAATTTTTTTTTTTGTTTAAAAAGATAAATCCCATTTACTAGTTTTGCATAACCAACAGTTATAATACACTTTCTGTGATAATCTTGTATCTAAGCCTCTGCAAACTGCCCCCTTATTTCAGTTCTTTTGACAGACTTGCATTTTAGCCAATCAGTGCTTTCTCCTGGGTAACTTCACATACGTGAGCTCAATGTTATTTATATGACACACATGAACTAACTCCCTCTAGTGGTGAAAAATTGTCAAAATGCATTCACATAAGAGGCAGTCTTCAATGTCTAAGAAATTAGCATATGAGCCTACCTTGGTTTAGCTTTCAACTAAGAATATAAAGCAAAATTGGTGATAAAAGTAAATTGGAAGGTTGTTTAAAATTGCCTGCTCTATTCGAATTATGAAAGTTTATTTTGGACACGACTGTACATATCAAATATTTCCTAATCATACATATCAAATGGAACTTTGAGGCACTATCCAAATAAATGATAACATGAAAAAAACAACAATTAACATGAATTAGGATAAAAATATATAAATGGTTATGGAAATCAAGAAATTAATGTATAAATGGATACTCAAGTACTATATGCTCACTGGGTAATAAGGCAAAAAATCCATTAGTGAATAGGGATTAGCATTTGTAAAGTAGCTTGATTAAAGTGATAGTAAATCCTAGCTTTTGTGAAATGCTAGGATTTACCAATGCAAGAAATAAAAGGGGACTTTCAGATTAAAAATAAATAAATAAATAAAATTTAAAAAAAAAACGAAACTTTCATGATTCAGATGGGGCATGCAATTTTTAACAACTTTCCAATTTACTTCTATCATCAAATTTGCTTTGTTCTCTTGGTATTCTTAGTTGAAAGTAAAACCTAGGTAAGCTCAAATGCTAATTTCTATGCCCTTGGATGCCGTCTCTTACCTCAGTGCATTTTATAGTTTTTCACAGTTAGAGCTAGTTCACGTGTGCCATTTAGATAACATTTTACTCACTCACAAGCCATATTGCTTTGCTTTATCACGTCAAGAATCTGAAGGCTGCAGAAAAGTATACAGCTCTTTCCCAAACGCAAAGGACAGCATCATAAATGAGACAAAGGTGGAACTGTATTAAGTGTCGAGGTTGAAACGTAATAAGCACCAATTTAATATTCTCCATGAAACACACTTTCACAAACCTTGAAAAGTTAAGAGGAATGATAAAAACATGTAGCATGAAAAAGCCCCTAACAGTACCGACCGGGAGTATCCCAGTGCTGGCTCCAGGGGACACCAAGTAGTGTTCACTTTGTCAAGAAACTAGATGTGAACACTACTCGTGCCCGACTGAGCTGCACTGTGGGACAACGTTAGGAGAGAGAAATGAGATTTACATACACACACAGCCACCAATCAGTAGCTCCTGAGCCTACCTAGGTTTCTATTTCAACAAAGGATATCAAGAAACAAAACAAATATGCTTAATAGAAGTAAATTAAAAAGTTATTCAAAATCAAGAGCTGTTTGAATCGTAAAAGTAAAAAAATCTTTTTTTATGTCCCTTTAAATGTGAGTGCATTTCTTGGGAAAACTGAAATTGGCATTTTTTTGTATTACTACTCTTAGATCCGTGTGGTTCTGTTTCTACTACATTTTAGGGAACACTGTTCCAGTGCTGTGTCAATGCAGTTATAGCAGAAGAGGTGGATAAGACTGTAGCCAAACTGGTAAATAACTATATTTTATCATGTTATACTTTTCATTATTGAACATTTTATAGTATGTGATTTTTAGTTATTGTTTTATTGTAAACTGTGTTCTTTGTTTAAATGTATTGCATGAATTAGACCACAAAATGGAACTGGTGACTATTATTATATGCATCGCATTAAGGTACTCAGAGTAAAAGGGATATGAAACCCCAAAAAATGTACTAATTTAGAAAGAGCATACAATTAAAAAAATAAAAATAATTTCAATTTACTTGTGTTATAAAATTTGCTTCGTTCACATGGTATTCTTTGTTGAAGAGATACCTAGGTAGTTGTCTGGAGCCCTACATGGCAGGAAATAGTGGTGCCAATTAGTGTACTTGCAAATGAATATTTTTTGCAAAACGGCTGCCATATAGTGCTCCAAACACGGCTTCAGGGCTTATGCCCCTGCTTTTGAACAAAAGATACCAAAAGAACAAAGATAATTTGATAATAGAAGTAAATTAGAAAGTTGTTTAAAATGACACAATGTCTAAAGAATAATGAAAGAACAATTTGGGGTTTCATGTCCCTTAAATACTCTGTCGTTGTGTGGTGCAGTCTATTGGTGGAAAATCAGGGATGCGCAATTCCTATAGCCCGACGCCCGGGACATGCAGTTTCTGGTGCCGGGCATGTGCTTTGTTTTTTTTTTTTTACATTTAGCTCTGCTGCGGGCAAGCAGACCACAGCAGTACAAAAGCTTTTTTTTGGTGTAATTTTACTAGTGGCCAGCGGGAGTGCGAGAAGTGAACTTGAGGGCAGAGTCAGAGCAGTAACAGCAAATGTTTACAGCCCTGCGCAGGCTTCTGTAGAGAGGAGTGGGCAGTAGTTGGCAAATCTGAGCCTCAGTTTTAAGCACGCCTGCCCTAAAAACATGCAGCTGATAAAGTCTGCCGGTGTTCCGAGAAAGCTTAAAATTAAAGTTGCTGCTCAGATTTGCCAACTACTGCCCACCCCTCTCTACAGAAGTCCGCATGCAGGCTGTAAACATTTGCTGCAGTTGGACACACAGAGCAGGACAGATTTGACTTGGCCCTGGACATGAGGATAGTATACCGGTGGAGACGCTAATCCATCTTAATGGAAACCAAAAGCTACAGGCTGCTGTTATGCTGGTAATTGATTGCTTGCTAAAGTGAGGAAAACAGGAACCGATTCAGAAGCCGTCGCTGCCCTATTTCTGACATCATCAGCGCGCCAACGGTAGCAGAACTATACGACATTCTCGGTTTCTTGTTGGCATTGACTGCTTAGCACCCAACATGGAAGGAAAGAACAGTTTAGAAGTAGAGGGACCAAGTTTAGCCAGGGACATTCTACAGGGCAGTGAGTTTTCATAGTGATGAGGCTTATATGTGTTACAAACCAGCTCAGTTGTTGCTGAAAAATATAGAGCTGAATATTACATTTATATTGGAAAACTTGCTCAACAAGCTGCTCTCTGTATGTATACAAGGGTCAGGTTAAAACCTAAACATAATACTGCACTGCAGTTTTGAAGACTATGCATGGATATATTTTTTTTTTTTTATTTGAGAGCACCCGATGGTACTCCTGCCTCCCGGGTGAGTGTTATAACCAGATGCTCAGCACTGCAACTTCTCACTGGGTAACGTCTTCTTGTATTGCATCTGTTATACTATACTTTGGTGGTAATGATGATGACTACAGTGACATAATGTAGGTTATTTAACTACTGGGTTCAGCTGCTTTATTGCAATACTTTAGATTTATGGGTTACTGGTTACATTTCCAGTGGTGCTGGGATTGGGAGTTATTCATTATTCTTGCAATCTATAGGTATTTTGGAGATACTGACCACTGTTGCAATCTATAATTGTGGTTCCAGAAGGAATGGTTGTAAATCGAAACCGTTGTAAATTGAAACCCAGTTTATAATGTAAGTCAATGGGAAGTGAGGGAGATAGGTTCCAGGCCCCTCTCAAAATTGTCATAAGTAACACCTAATACATTATTTTTAAAGCTTTGAAATGAAGACTTTAAATGCTAAACAGCATTATAAACCTAATAAAATAATCACACAACACAGAATATATAATTAAACTAAGTTAAATGAACAAAAACATTTGCTAAACAGCATTATAAACCTAATAAAATAATCACACAACACAGACTTCACTTGCATTTTTCTGCAGTTATTTCTATGCATTCCAATCTGGACTGATTTATAGACAGGAAGATCTTGTTCCTTTGAAATCTGCTCGATAGCTCAGGTCTGGTTAAACTGATTAATTTCAGCTTGCTTGGCTTTGCTGCAACACAATCGGACAGCTCCACCTACTGGCTATTTTAATAAATGCACTGCTTCTCAATGCTTTTCAATAGCAGTCACATGACTGGAAAAAAAAGGTTGTTATTCTGAAACGGTGTAAATTGAACCATTGTATCTATGTAAATTATAAAGTTGCTTAAAGGGGAGAGTCAAGTCCAAAATAAACTCTCATAATTCAAATAGGGCATGGAATTTTAAACAACTTTCCAATTTACTTTTATCACCAATTTTGCTTTGTCCCTAGGTATTTTTAGTTGAAAGCTAAACCTAGGTAGGCTCATATGCCAATTTCTTAAACCTTGAAGGCCGTCTCTAATCTGAATGCATTTTGACAGTTTTTCACCACTAGTGGGCATATATGTGTGTGTCATATAGATAGCATTGAACTCCTGCACATGAAGTTACCTAGGAGCCAGCACTGATTGGCTAAAATGCAAGTCTGTCAAAAGAACTGATACAAGGTAATTACAGAGGTAAAACATGTATTATTATAACGGTGTTGGTTATGCAAAACTGGGGAATGGGTAATAAAGGGATTATCTATATTTTTAAACAACAACAAATCTGGTGTTGACTGTCGCTTTAAAATTGCATGCTCTATCTGAACCATGAAAGAAGAAAAAAAATGGGTTCAGTATCCCTTTAACTGGAAAGTTCAACATTTTATGCTTACCTGTTTCATTATGTCATCTCTAGTGGTAAAGTGTGGAGCATCTTCTACTTCTATGCCTTCAGCCATACTCATCACTCTTTCCAAAAGTTGATCACTATAGCTGACGAAGCAACAAAAGGCATTCAAATAAATGTATATTATTTTAGTCGTGTATATAGGTTTTGCCCAAAAATTACACTAGGCTGCTTGAGGCAGAAAAATAATAATTATATATCACATTTACATCAATATTAAAATATTCATATTTAGGACAGATAGCAACAAAGTTTTCAAATGACATAGCACAGGCAAACGAAGCTTCTATCAGACCAAACTCTCTAATAATGAGGTCTGTAGGTATATTACTACATTTAGAATCGGAAGCATATAGCAAGAATGTGTGTGCAAGTTTAGCATGTGCAGCTTATACAGCCACATATATATGTATTAATACAATGAAAAGTAAAGGGGTCATCCAGTAGCATACACACACACGCTGCATTACACCACGATCTGTACACATCAATCAAACGCATCACTGCAATATAAAGCAACACACTACAACGTGAATGTACTGATATTTTGTACGTCCCTAAATAAATGTAGTACGCTGAAGCATATACATAAAGGAGTATGGTGTCTTCAGCTAAACAAATCGACTACAGTTCAATGCCTCCACAACTCAATGTACATGCACACAATGTAAATATATATATACTCGCTTGTACCGGCAGCCCATGAAGACATGGTTCGCCCAAACCATAGACAAAGCCAGCAACAGGTCCATTTCGTTTTCCCCCTGGAAATCATCCAAATTCCGGAGCAGAAACTCTTCTCTAGCACGCCACTGCTTATCACTTTCGGAATAACTCTGAAACCTTTTCACAAACTTCGCCGCCATCTTCTGTATCAAAGAATTAACAAAACAGAACTTCCTGCTTCCGATTTCCTCTCTATAGTCAACACGCACTCTGACCTACGCTCTATCTCAAATTGCCTATTCTACTCTATGGTCCTTACACGCAATTTAATATTTACTGAAAACTTGTGCCTAGAGACAACTTGTCACGCCATGTTAGTGAGTTTGTATTTGCATGTAAGGCTCTTATTTTCAATTTTAATAACGAGGAACAGAAAACTTATAGGCGAGAAACATATGTATACGTTACACTGTGCAGGCGAAGTAACCCACGAACTGTGAGGAATAGATGGCTGCCAACTTTGAACTACAGATGATGCGGAAGTTAGCTCCTTATTCGGCCAGCTTCTTATTCGAAATTTGAAATTAGCTTACAATTCACCCAGCATTATATTCAAGCGAGCTTCTTTTCATGAAAGTAATTATTTATTAAACAATTAGCAAAGTTAATATGATATTATTAATCATGAAATTTGGCACCAAACATGACACCATAATTTCCATTCATTTCAATGGGAAATTCTAAATAAGCCAGGTACGAAGCTTTTACTCTTGGCTCACTCACATTTGTATTGTCTTATACTAATTGGGCATCCCCCTATATAAAAAGAAGTTAAAATTAGGTTGAGCCAAATGATATTGATTATATAATATGGCAACAAACTTGGCACCTTAGCATCCATGCATTTCAATAAAAAATTCTGAATAAGTAACCAAGCTTTTACTCTATTAAAACCATTTTGGCTCACTCACATTTGGCTTGTTCTATACTAATTGGGCATCCCTCTATATAAAAAAAATTAATCTTGCCTGAGCCAAATTATATTGATCATATATGGCACCAAACCTGCTACCCTAATTTCCATGCATTTCAAGGGGAGATTCTGAATAAGTAACTAAGCTTTTACTCTATTAAAACCATCTTGGTTCACTCACATTTGGCTTGCTTATACTAATTAGGCATCCCTCTATATCAGTGCTTTCCAAACTGTGTGTCGGGACACATTAGTGTGTCGGCAGCAGTGTGTAGGTGTGTCCCTGCTTCAGCACACTTTTTTTTAAATCTAATTTTTAAATTTTTTGGGGGGGGTTTCTGACTTTCCGCCTTCTTGCTACGCATATCACATGGTTGACACGTGATTGATACCTAGAGAGTCACAGTTCATCTTAACCTATTGCCGCAGCTCTGTGGGAACTGAAGATATCCCAATTGGAGGCTTTGGCAGCACATTGGCTCCTGACTGGATGTGTAGTCTCCTTAATTGGCTTGTGACTGCATGTGTAGTCAGTAAGTGCGACGGCAGTGTGTTTGCTGTGCGGGCAGTAGTCAATCGGACTCACCGAGAGTGGCAGCTTAAACGCTGAGCTGAAGTCAGTGAGGGTTTTTTTGCAGCTAGCTCCCAGTAGTGCGTTGCTGCTCCTGCTCTTGATATATGGATAGGAAGTGGAAGCTTAAAAATGTTTGCTGATGAAATCCGAGTGTCTTTATCTAATATTCCACCAAATATTCAGAAATTGTGTTCATCCCATCAACCTCATACATCCCATTAGAATAATAAGTAGCTATTGGTGGTATTAATCCTTGCACATACATACTGTTACTTGTAAATACATTTAGTAATTATACAATTTATGTATGTGTCCGTATCTCTTAAAACAAGTTAGTTTAACCTCCTTTTTGCTAGTACAACTGATTTACTGTGTCACAAAATGATGTAGGGCTAAAGAGTGTGTCACCAACATGAAAAGTTTGGAAAGCTCTGCTCTATATATATGAAAAAAAATCAATCTAGCCTGAGCCAAATGATATTGATCAGATAATATGCCACCAAACCTGGTACCATAATTTCCATGCATTTCAATGGGATATTCTGAATAAGTAACCAAGTTTTTTCTTTATTAAACCCATCTTGGCTCACTCACATTTGGCTTGTTTTATGCTAATTGCATCCCTCTGTATAAAAAAAAAAATCAATCTAGCCTGAGCCAAATGTTATTGATCATATAATATGGCATCAAACCTGGCTGTTTCATGTATAGAAATAAAGATACTACAAGCTGTCAGTGGGATGAATCATATTGAACTAAAGAACTACATCCAGGTCAGAGGTAGGAACAGGAAGTATAAGGCAATGCAATATTACCATAAACAAACAGAGTCACAGTATTTGCATAATAACTACATAACATCTCCCCTTTTTACATTCAATCCAAAATTTGCTAACAATTTACCTAAAACAGATCCTGAACAGTCTTAAACATAACATACTACATTACTGGTAGATACACTACAGATTGAGTCTATCTGGTGGTCTTGAAACTCAACCACTACGCAAGGCCACAGGGATTTTGCCTGGGTGAAGCTGTTCAGCTCCAGAAGGTGTTAAGGAGCTGCCCTCTTTCCCTGCTGGTGTGTTTGGCACGGAAGAACTTGATGGTATAAGAGGCTGCATTATGGCATCCTCATTGTATCCTGATATGATAGCAGTATTGTCTCTGCCTTGCTTATGTGGTCCTGTAGGACTAGGTGCATTGAGAGCCTCGGAATGCTCAAGTGTCTGATGCTTATAGGTTTGTGTGGTGAGATGTTCTGCCACTCGCAGGTCCACTCAATTGTGGCGGTAGAGACTGCCTTCCACATCCACAATATATGAGTGAGGAGCAACCCTCTGAACACAGGTACCCAGTTGCAGTTCTGGAGGCCATATTTTCAGAAGGATATTAACAAACTTGAATCTGTGCAAAGGAGGGCTACCAAAATGGTACATGGTCTAAAAAATTAAACTTACCAGGATAGGCTCAATGACCTAAATATGTATAGCTTAGAGGAGAGAAGGGAAAGAGGTGATATGATAGCAACTTTCAAGTACATTAAAGGGTTTAGTAAAACTGAGGCTGTGGGTATTTTACATAAAATGGAAAATTCAAGAACAAGGGGTCATGAGCTTAAGCTAAAGGGTAGTAGATTCAGGAGTAATTTGAGGAAGCACTTCTTTACAGAAAGAGTGATTGATTTATGGAATAAACTTCCTCAAGAGGTAGTAGCAACAAACACTGTGGGGGACTTTAAAAATGCATGGGACAAGCATAGGGCTATCCTACGAACTAGATAAGTTTATACTGTTAGGTAAGGTCGGGCAGACTTGCTGGGCCTATGGCTCTTATCTGCCGTCAATATCTATGTTTCTATGTTTATGTTTCTATTACCTTCATACTTGGCCTTTTTGCAAAGATTCTTCACTATCTTTACAGCTGATTCCGCTTTGCCATTAGCTTGAAGGTGTAGCGGGGAAGAGGTAAGATGCTCAAACCCCCAATCTGTAGAGAACCGTCTGAATTGCTCACATGCAAACTGAGGTCTGAGATTACCCTGACTGGCTGTCCATGACGTGCAAACTGTGCTTTACAACGCTTGATCAACGATTAGTAGAAAATCTTGCCCAGCATAATTCAGTAAATCCATGCTTACAATTTGCCAAGGCCGTGTGGGCAGCACATGTGACATCATGGGGTCTTTTTGTTCTGCCTGCGCATATTCATTTCATGCTGAACAACGGCTAACAAAGTCTCTAATCTCATTTTGCATGTTAGGCCAATATAGGGTATCTCGTGCCTGTCTATAGCATGCTTCACCACCAATGTGATTGGCATGAATACGCGTCAGCATCTCCGATCTTAATGATTTAGGAATGATGACCCTTGACCCCTTGTACAGTACAACTGGAGAGGTGGTAATTTAAACAAAAAACTATTAAGAACTGAGGCAGAATTAATTTTAAAACCCTAAATGTGGATCTGGATTTAAATGCAATCATGTAATAATGAAATCTAAAGAATTTGAATCAAATTAGAATTGGAATATATTGAAATGTTATACAGGTTTTAAGTATCACACTCAAGCAAGAATACACTGTAATTAAATAGATTTTATATCACTTTATAATTAAATAGATTTTATATCACTCTATATCAATTTAAATAAATTTTTTATATATATATATGGTTTCAAATTGGACACATTTAATAGCATTAGATTAGTTAATTTTAAAATAGTTATTTTCACACACATAAGTTAAGATACCAAGTTCATCTTTTTACATAGAGCAAACACTGTCACTTTAAATATTTAAAATCCACAAATATCTCAAACTTCAAAGCACCTTTCTAAATATATAAACAAGTAAATTGAGTCACAAATAGTGGTCATTATTTATTAAAAATAAAGAATAGTTAGATATTTTATAAAATAATTTAAGCTATTAAGTTTATATAAAGTGAAAACACTGTTACTTTAAATGTTAAAAAAAATCATAAATGTCACAAAAAAAATGAAATGCACTCTTTAAGCATTTAAATTGAGACACCATGGAGTTTATTATAAATTAATAGTAAAGATTGATTTGAGGCTATTTACAAAAGAATATAACAGTAAACAACTTCAAAAAATTTTGTAATAGTAACTGATATTAATTTGTTTGATACACACAAGAAATGTAAATATATTAGCTAACAATTTAAATTATACATTATATTCTATTTTTCTGTTGAGTTAGATAAGACTAAACAAAAGTAAGATTATACTCATATGGTAAAACTCCTATACAGTTATTCATGATAAACATTTACTTTTATTTTTACTATGATTTATACAATGGGTTTTTCATAGGATAATACACTGTTACTCTAAATTGTAATGTATTTAGTCTAAATCCGTTTTTTAAATAACTATCTGTTGTATATTTATGCCATGGCAATGCACATTTATATATGTAGTTTTTTCGGCAAGAATGTGGCAAGATACAATTTACAGAGAAACGAGAGGTGTAAAGATGAATTGTGAACACTGGATACAATTAAGGATAACACATGCCGATCAAAGCACACACAGAGAGGGAATAAATTAATAGGAAAAGGAAGGGGAGGAGGAAACACCGGTTAAAAGCCGCAAATGTGTAACAGATTCCCATCTTGAAAAAAGCTGGTAACAGCTGAAACGCGTTCATTGGGACTATCAACACAACTTGAAGTATATCATCTAAGTTTTCCTACACTGGAGGATAATTACAGAGCGCTCTGTACATTGAAGACTATAATCAATCCTCTATAAAACTACTGGTGATTGCTGCAAGTGGTTCAAAACTGCTGTTTGAAACACTGTTTGAAAACACCGCAGATTTTCCGCTACTGCTATTGGACCACCCGGAATTCACATGACCTGTGACGTGGACTTCAGTCATACAGGTACTCGATAGTGAACGCTGCAACAGGTAGCGGGGTCCAAACAAAGGCTGCAAGCGTAGGAAATCTACCTTCTATCTAACGGTGAGTCTAACCACTGCAGTGAATAAGAATTACACATATCCACAGGCTAAGACAGTCTAAACAGTATTAAGGCTATGAACTAACATAATTGTATCCACTCCCTCAAAGTATCTATACATACTTAACACTTGCGAATATCTAAATCCTAGAAACGAAGAGGTTTTTTAAAAAAAAAACGAAAAGATGTTTATTTGAACTCTCTGTGGATTAACTACAAAATGAAGAGGGACGACCCACCAAGATAATAAAATACATTTAGCCATCTTAAATCACTTGAATGGTTAAATCCAGTACATCACGTTCATATTATTCTTCTTGGCAAGATTGCATGAATATACCTCTCATTAATTCACTTTATGCCGAAATTTAGTTATGCCGAAATCTAGTTTAGTCTTATTCTTTATTTGAACATTGTAATGCAATTATATTTTTATATATATTTATATGACTAACGCTAGATGTTTTTAGTTTAATATTTAATAATAGGATCTTAAAAGTTTCATACCTTTTTTTAGTAAACTGGTTACAATATATTCTATATATATATATTTTAAGTTTAAATTTTAAGTTTAATATATTTTATAGAAATATATTGTTTTTATATTGTGCATGTCCTCTTGTTTTATGTAGTTCTGGCATTATAAATTTGCTTAGACACTGAATTAATAAAATTTTATTTTATAAATCAACTAAAAATTTGCACTTTATCCATTACATATTTAAAAGTTTTAATAATATATTAAATATATCGAGTCTATTAAAGGGTAGATGCTGATATTTTATATATACTTAACACCTTTATAGGGCACACACATTTTATATAATCTGTTAAACCCAATTTTTTTCTCATAAATACAATTAGAAAATATATTTATATATTTTTATACATTGCTTATATCCAGCAGCTGTTTAAGCGCTTCTCCTATATTTTTTCTTTTTCCCTTGTACAGTACACCATCCTGAATGCCGATTTCGTCTTGGAAAGTCCAATATTCTCTTACAATTAATGGCACCTCTGCCTTTGAATCTGGCCAACCATTCAGAACAACATACTTAAGTGCTTGCAAACTCTTCTCAATTTCTGTGTGCTGTCTTATCTGAAGCAATCGTTGGTCTGTGAAGTTTAAATAATCTGAATGATTAATCTGCGACAGGACATCCAGGTCCTGTTGAACATTGCAAACTGTGTGTTGTGCACTCTCAGGTGTACCACTTGCTACTGTAGCTCTGCTAAGAGTGTCACTAATGTACATTTCAGGTCCAGGTTTATAGACAATATTTAGGGAATAATTTTGTAACGTGAGCAACAGGCTCTGTAGATGTTTTAGTGCTCACAAAAGTGGTTTCTTGAAAATAGATATCAGAGGCTTATGGTCAGTTTCTGCCGTGATCTTGTCACGACCATAGAGGTATTGATGAAAGCGCAGGCAGGCAAACACAATACTCAGACATTCCTTTTCGATTTGAGTATAGTTTTGCTCAGTAAGGGTCAGTGCCCTTGAAGCAAAAGCTATAGGCTGGTCAGCTTGCAATAGGCAACACCCTAGTCCACTTTTGCTTGCATCACTTTGAATAGTTACAGGTTTTATAATGTCATAGTACTTCAGGACAAGTGTATCTGTGAACAATGTTTGATGTCCTGCACTGCATTATCATGCTTAGGAAGCCAATGCCAAACTGCATCCTTGTCCAGAAGCCTTCTCAACGGCTCGCAAACCTCTGAGAGGTGTGGTAGGAATTTTGATAGGTAACAAATCCTATAAAGCGCTGCAGTGATTTCACATTTGCCGGCTGTGGCATATCCAGTATAGCTCTGATTTTTTTCTGGGTCAGCCTTCAAAATCTCAACCTCTTTGACCTTGAATTGCAGTTTTTTCATGCCAAGTCTTAGTTTCACCTGCATACAACGATTCATTAGTTCTAATAGTTTGCCATCATGATCTTGCTCTGCTTCACTATCTGTGTCCCCACAGCCAACCACAAGGATGTCATCAGCTATTGGTTCGATACCACTGAGTCCAGCCAATAGTTCATGTTGTTTACGTTGATACACCTCTGGTGCAACTGATACTCCAAAAGGCAACTTGAGCCATCTTTTTCAGCCCCAGGGAGTCCAGAAGGTTGTCATGTAGCTACTTGCATTATCCAACTTACATTGTAAAAATGCATCGCGGGCATCAACAAGCATGAACAGACGTGCCTTAGGCAGCTTGTACAAAACATCCTCAAGAGTTGGCATGATGTAGTGAGATCGCCTCAGTGCCTGATTCAAGAATTTGGGATCTATGCATATTCTTAGCTTATCAGGCTTCTTTACAATCACCATGTTACTTATCCAATCAGTTGGTCCAGTCACTGTTGTTAAATGTCCATCAGCCTCATACTGGTCAAGCTGCACCTTAACTGCCTGTTTTATGGCCACTGACACATTGCGCCGTGTGCATTGTACTGGAGGGACACTCATGTCAAGGTCAAAATGAACTTCCCCTGGTACAGATTCTACTGGCCCAGTAAAAACATCACTAAATTCCTTTAATAGCAAATGTTTTGTCAAGGGCCCTTTGAATTGATTGTCCATCACGTTGAGCTCTGCGGGGATAGAGAAATGCATCAGCCCTAGACGCTCACAGGTTGAGCCGGATAACAGTGGCTTTTTTGCAGGCTTCCACAATTTCAAACTCTAGCTTGTGTGTCCTTCCACGTATGACACAATCTGTCCTGAAGAGTCCTAGGGATTTCATAAGCTCACCTGAGTATAAATTTAGTCTGGTGTCACTTTGCAGTAGATGTACTTCTGGTGCTAACATCATTTTGTCTCTCAAACACATTACATCACATGTTGCTCCTGAATCGAGCTGGCAAGATTTGGGCTTATTATTTAAATTTAAAGTGACAAACCATTTCTTTCCTCTGGCTTGCACAGTGCCGATCAATTCACTACTGTATATCACTTCATCGGTGTGTGGCTCTTTCTCATATGCAGATGTGTTCTCAATGGTGTGTAACTTTCCTAGTGATGGCTGTCTTTTACTTGACAAACAAACATTAGCAAAGTGATTTGTTCTTCCACAAGACCTACAAGACTTCCCATAAGCTGGACATTGCTCTTTAATTCTTTGATGCACAGTCCCACAATATTTGCATGCTGTAGGGTTTGCAGCATTTGTGCTAAACAAGCGGCGTTGTTGCTGCGGTTTGCTTATGTGTTGTCGCTGCATTGCAATGTTTATGCTGTCGGTCTGCTGTCTGTCCTGTTCCATAACTTTCAGACGTCTGTCAGTGAGCTCTGCTGTACGGCACGTTTCAATGGCTGTGTTTAAAGTTAAGTTATGTTCTCTTAGTAGACACCTGTGTGTGCTCTCACTAGCTACACCGAGAACAATTTTGTCCCTTATTAATTCATCCCTTAGAGTACCATATTCACAAGTTGCTGCCTTTTCTCTCAAGCGTGTAACAAAGTTATCAAGAGATTCTCCCTCTTCTTGTTTGCAGCATCCAAACATATACCTTTCATATATAACATTTTTAGCAGGTTTAAAAACATAATTTATGTAAGAACTTACCTGATAAATTCATTTCTTTCATATTGGCAAGAGTCCATGAGCTAGTGACGTATGGGATATACAATCCTACCAGGAAGGGCAATGTTTCCCAAACCTCAAAATGCCTATAAATACACCCCTCACCACACCCACAATTCAGTTTAACGAATAGCCAAGAAGTGGGGTGACAAAGAAAGGAGTAAAAAGCATCAACAAAGGAATTTGGAAATAATTGTGCTTTATACAAAAAAACATAACCACCACAAAAAGGGTGGGCCTCATGGACTCTTGCCAATATGAAAGAAATTTATCAGGTAAGTTCTTACATAAATTATGTTTTCTTTCATGTAATTGGCAAGAGTCCATGAGCTAGTGACATATGGGATAGCAATACCCAAGATGTGGAACACCACGCAAGAGTCAGAGAGGGAGGGATAAAAATAAAAACAGCCATTTTTCACTGAAAAAGATAATCCACAACCCAAAATATAAGTTAATTCTCATGAAAAGAAAAGAAAAAACTTAAAACATAAGCAGAAGAATCAAACTGAAACAGCTGCCTGAAGAACTTTTCTACCAAAAACTGCTTCCAAAGAAGCAAATACATCAAAACGGTAGAATTTAGTAAATGTATGCTGCTTTGCAAATCTGATCAACTGAAGCTCCATTCTTAAAAGCCCACAAAGTGGAGACTGATCTAGTAGAATGAGCTGTAATTCTCTGAGGCGGGCTTGACCCGACTCCAAATAAGCTGAATGAATCAAAAGCTTTAACAACGAAGCCAGGGAAACGGCAGAAACCTTCTGACCTTTCCTAGAACCAGAAAAGATAACAAATAGACTAGAAGTCTTCCTGAAATCTTTAGTAGCTTCAACATAATATTTCAAAGCTCTTACCACATCCAAAGAATGTAAGGATTTCTCCAAAGAATTCTTAGGATTAGGACACAAGGAAGGGACAACAATTTCTCTATTAATGTTGTTAGAATTCACAACCTTAGGTAAGAATTTAAATGAAGTCCGCAAAACTGCCTTATCCTGATGAAAAATCAGAAAAGGAGATTCAAAAGAAAGAGCAGATAATTCAGAAACTCTTCTAGCAGAAGAGATGGCCAAAAGGAACAACACTTACCAAGAAAGTAGTTTAATGTCCAAAGAATGCATAGGCTCAAATGGAGGAGCCTGTAAAGCCTTCAAAACTAAATTAAGACTCCAAGGAGGAGAGATTGATTTAATGACAGGCTTGATATGAACCAAAGCCTGTACAAAACAGTGAATTTCAGGAAGCTTAGCAATCTTTCTGTGAAATAAGACAGACAGAGCAGATATTTGTCCCTTCAAGGAAGGTGCAGACAAACCCTTATCCAAACCATCCTGAAGAAACTGTAAAATTCTAGGAATTCTGAAAGAATGCCAAGCGAATTTATGAGAAGAACACCATGAAATATAAGTCTTCCAAACTTGATAATAAATCTTTCTAGAAACAGATTTACCAGCCTTTAACATAGTATTAATCACTAAATCATAGAAACCTCTATGACTAAGCACTAGGCGTTCAATTTCCATACCTTCAAATTTAATGATTTGAGATCCTGATGGAAAAAACGGACCTTGAGACTGAAGGTCCGGCCTTAATGGAAGAGGCCAAGGTTGGCAAATGGACATCCAAATAAGATCCGCATACCAAAACCTGTGAGGCCATGCTGGAGCTACCAGCAATACAAACAACTGTTCCATGATGATTTTGGAGATCACTCTTGGAAGAAGAACTAGAGGCAGGAAAATATAAACAGGTTGGTAGCACCAAGGAAGTGTCAACGCATCCACTGCTTCCACCTGAATATCCCTGGATCTGGAAAGGTACCTGGGAAGTTTCTTGTTTAGATGAGAAGCCATCAGATCTATTTCTGGAAGACCCCACATCTGAACAATCTGAGAAAACACATCTGGATGGAGGGACCACTCCCCCGGATGTAAAGTCTGATGGCTGAGATAATCCGCTTCCCAATTGTCTACACCTGGGATATGTACCACAGAAATTAGACAGGAGCTGGATTCCTCCCAAGAAAGTATTTGAGATACTTCTTTCATAGCTAGGGGACTGTGAGTCCCACCCTGATGATTGACATATGCCACAGCTGTGATATTGTCTGTCTGAAAGCAAGTGAACGGTTCTCTCTTCAACAGAGGCCAAGCCTGAAGAGCCCTTAAAATTGCATAGAGTTCCAAAATATTGATTGGTAATCTCGCCTCTTGAGATTTCCAAACCCCTTGTGCTGTCAGAGATCCCCAAACAGCTCCCCAACCTGAAAGACTTGCATCTGTTGTGATCACAGTCCAGGTTGGACAAACCAAAGAGGCCCCTAGAACTATACGATGGTGATCTAACCACCAAGTCAGAGATAGTCGAACATTGGGATTTAAGGATATTAATTGTGATATCCTTGTATAATCCCTGCACCATTGATTCAGCATACAAAGCTGGAAAGGTCTCATATGAAAACGAGCAAAGGGGATCGCGTCCGATGCTGCAGTCATGAGACCTAAAACTTCCATGCACATAGCTACTGAAGGGAATAATTGAGACTGAAGGTTCCGACAAGCTGAAACCAATTTTAATTGTCTCTTGTCTGTTAGAGACAGAGTCATGGACACTGAATCTATCTGGAAAGTTAAAAAGGTGACCCTTGTCTGAGGAATCAAGGAACTTTTTGGTAAATTGATCCTCCAATCATGTCTTTGAAGAAACAACACTAGTTGATTTGTGTGAGATTCTGCAGAATGTAAACACTGAGCTAGTACCAAGATATCGTCCAAATAAGGAAACACTGCAATACCCCGTTCTCTGATTACAGAGAGTAGGGCACCAAGAACCTTTGAAAAAATTCTTGGAGCTGTCGCTGGGCCAAATGGAAGAGCGACAAATTGGTAATGCTTGTCTTGAAAAGAGAATCTCAGAAACTGATAATGATCTGGATGAATCGGAATATGAAGATATGCATCCTGTAAGTCTATTGTGGACATATAATGCCCTTGCTGAACAAAAGGCAGAATAGTCCTTATAGTCACCATTTTGAAAGTTTGTACTCTTACATAACAATTCAAATTTTTCAGATCCAGAACTGGTCTGAATGAATTTACTTTCTTTGGGACAATGAATAGATTTGAATAAAACCCCAGACCCTGTTCCTGAAACGGAACTGGCATGATTACCCCTGATAACTCCAGGTCTGAAACACACTTCAGGAAAGCCTGAGCCTTTACTGGGTTTGCCGGAATTCGTGAGAAAAAAAATCTTCTCACAGGCGGTCTTACTCTGAATCCTATTCTGTACCCCCTGAGAGACAATACTTTGAATCCATTGATTTTGAACCAAATTGGTCCAAACATCTTTGAAAAAACTTAACCTGCCCCCTACCAGTTGAGCTGGAATTAGGGCTGCATCTTCATGCGGACTTGGGTGCTGGCTTTGATCTCTTAAATGGGTTGGATTTATTCCAATTTGAGGAAGACTTCCAATTGGAAACAGATTCCTTGGAGGAAGGATTAGGTGTCTGTTCCTTATTTTGTCGAAAGGAGCGAAAACGGTTAGAAGCTTTAGATTTACCCTTAGGTCTTTTATCCTGAGGCAAAAAACGCCCTTCCCCCCAGTGACAGTTTAAATTATTGAATCCAACTGAGAACCAAATAACTTATTACCTTGGAAAGAAAGAGATAGCAATCTGGACTTAGAAGTCATGTCAGCATGCCAAGATTTAAGCCGCAAAGCTCTTCTAGCTAAAATAGCTAAAGACATAGACTTAACATCAATTATGATGATATCAAAAATGGCATCACAAATAAAATTATTAGCATGTTGAATCAAGTTAACAATGCTAGACAATTCAGGATCCAATACTTGTTGCGCTAAAGTCTCCAACCAAAAAGTTGAAGCAGCTGCAACATCAGCCAAAGAAATTGCAGGCCTGAGAAGATTACCTGAATATAAATAGGCTTTCCTTAGATAGGATTCAAGTTTCCTATCTAAGGGATCTTTAAAAGAAGTACAGTGAGGCCTCGGTTTACGAATTTAATTCGTTCTCCGGGTCGTTTCGTATTGCGAAAAATTCGTAAACCGAAACACGGTTTCCCATAGGAATGCATTGAAAATCAATTAATGCGTTCCGGAGGTCCGAAAAAATTCAAGTAAAGTGTCCAAAAAAGGCTCCAAAAGGCTCCAAAAGGCTTAACAACTTGCTGCAAATGGCTCCAATGTCTCCAAAAGGCTCCACAACTTGCTGCAAATGGCTCCAAAAGGCTTAACAACTTGCTGCAAAATGGCTCCAAAACCTCTCCAACACCTTGTGGTATTCTGAGCTTCGTATTTAAGTAAACAAGTATTTGCACATTGGTTATAAATGTTAGCTCTAAAATTAGAGCTTGTTGCTCTTTTTTGTAGTAATCAGAAAACAACTTCTATGTAGCCTGATTAAACAATATGAGACATTTAATATATGATGAATTTGTATATTAACTACTGACTTAAGTGTTAATAAATATAAGGAATATTTAATATAATATATATCTTATGTTCAAGATATATATATATAACCGGAGGCCACAGATGAAAAAGAAATACTGACAAGCTCAGAATCTGAATTGGTAGAAACAAATGATTCTTCTTACTTCACGCAATCACACACAGCCTAAAATATTTACAAGTTCAGACATTCCACAGACATACAATGTTTGTTCATATTGGATGTTGCAGGTAATAGGAGATGCCCAATAATTCAGTATGGTAACAAAAACAAGCAGGTAAGAAGTTTAAAGGCTTTAGCATTGTTCGTATACGTTACCACCTTGAGGACCGTGATATTTCTGTTACCGCATTGGAAGATCCGTGTTTGGAGAGGCAGCGTGTGTGAATGCGGCTTACTTCCGGGTAGCGGTGAAAAAGTAGATCCGGCCGTTGAATGATCCAAAGTCGGTAATGACAAAGTAACGATTTGAGCATAAGAGATTCAAGACGCAGCTAGAGTAAACAAAGTAAACCACCTTGCACAGAATACAAGCAATAGGAGACCTGAGATAAGGAAAGCTACACCAGAGTAGCTAAGACTTCAATAATCAGGCAGTAAATGAGTGTTACAGGTAGTCCTTATATAGGGTGGAGACCAAATAGGAGGGGTTATAGTTAAAGGTATACCACATCTCCCCCCCTTCAAGGAAGCACCCCAGGGGTTTCCAAACTAGGTTTCTCAGGATAGCGGCGATGAAAATTTCGTAGAAGACGGGGAGTGCGAAGATCAGAATGAAGCTGCCAAGAGTTATCCTCCGAACCATAACCTTTCCATTTCACAAGATACTCTAACCTCTTCCTATGGATCCTAGAATCCAATACAGCTTCAACTTCATACTCCTCTCGATCATCAACGAGTATTGGAGGTGGTCGAGACAAGGAGAGAGACTGAGGTGAAGGAAGATATGGCTTTAACAGAGAGACATGAAAAGAGGGGTGAATCTTAAAATCCTGGGGAAGCTCTAATCTCACAGCATTGAGGTTGATTATTTTAGAAATCTTAAAAGGACCCAAATATTGATTTGCTAACTTTTTGCTAGGAACTGACAGTTTGAGATTCTTTGTCGAGAGTAGTACCAAATCTCCAATCTGATAAGCCGGGCTAGCAGTGTGATGGGTATCATATAACCTTTTTTGATAATCTTTAGCTTCCGAAAGATGTTTTTTCAGGATGTTAAGTCTTTCTTGTAGGGTAGTTGCGAAATCCAATGCTGAGGGAGAGTTCACTTGTTGAGAGGACAATGAAATAGTAGTAGGATGATATCCATAAGTAACGAAGAATGGGGATAGTTTAGTAGATGTAGAAGTAGTATTGTTATAACAGAATTCAGCCAAAGGTAAATAGGATGACCAGTCATCCTGCAGATGAGATATATAACAACGAAGATATTGCTCAAGGGTTTGGTTGAGTCGTTCTGTAAGGCCATTTGTCTGAGGGTGAAAAGCAGTCGAGTATCTAGAATCAATTTTGATTAACTTACATAGGGATCTCCAAAAATTAGAGGTAAACTGTGTACCACGATCAGTTATTATAACTTTGGGCAGTCCATGTAAGCGAACTATGTTGTCTAGGAAAACGTGAGCTGTAGTGAAAGCTGTAGGGAGACCTTTTAGGGGAATGTAATGAGCCAGTCTTGTTAAATGATCAATGACAACTAAAATAGTATTGTAATGGTGGGATTCAGGTAACTCGACAATAAAGTCCATTGATATGGTACTCCAGGGTTTGTCAGGAATAGGCAGAGGAGATAAAAGACCTGATGGTCTTTTGTGTGTTAACTTGTTTCTGGCACAGGTATCACAATGTTTTACATAGTTTGTAATATAGGTATCCATGAGTGGCCACCAATAATTTCTCCTGGTTAGGTCTATAGTTTTAGAAATACCTGGATGGCCTGCTAGTGTCCCGTCATGGGTTTGTTTAAGAATAGAAGATCTAATTTGTTTGGGGATATATAGTTTAGAATTATGATAGAAAAGACCAGTCTTGGAATCTTTTTGACAGTCTATTCCATGTGGTGGTTCATGTTTTAATTCTTTTAAGATCTCCTCTTCTAAAGGTGTTAATAAACCTATAATTTTTTCTTTTGGAATGATTTGGTAAATTTGATTATGAGTGTCTTGTTCATGTAATCTAGAGAGGGCATCGGCTTTGGTATTTAAATGTCCTGGTCTGTAGGTTAAGAGAAAATCGAAACGATCAAAAAATATAGACCATCTTGCTTGTCTTGCAGACAAGGTCTTACTTGTTTTTAGAAATTCAAGATTTTTATGGTCAGTATAAATCTTAAAAGGTAGCTTAGAACCTTCTAATAAATGTCTCCAATGATCTAGAGCACGTTTTATAGCTAGAAGTTCTTTATCTCCTATGCTATAGTTTTTCTCAGCACTAGTTAACATTTTTGAATAGAAAGCAATAGGATGAATCTCAGTCTTGTTCTTATCTTGTTGTGATAAAACTGCACCGATACCTGAGTCGGATGCATCTACTTCAAGGATAAATTCTGAATCAAAATCTGGCATAACTAGAATGGGAGCTGTAGTAAAATTTTCTTTCAATTTATTAAAGGCAAGACTAGCGGATTCGGTCCACTTAAATCTTTGTTTTTCACTAGTGAGTGTTGTTAATGGTTTAACGATTGAAGAGAAATTTTTTATAAACTTCCTATAAAAATTCGCAAAACCAATGAATCGTTGTACAGATTTTGTGGAAGTAGGAGTAGGCCAATTTAGAATTGCTGAAACCTTCTCCGGATCCATTTGAATTTTGTTGGGACTGATGATGTAACCCAAGAATTTTATTTCTGTGACATGAAAGGAACATTTTTCCAGTTTAGCATATAGTTTGTGTTCTTTTAAACGAGTTAATACCCAGCGTACATGTTTTTCATGCTCTTGAGGTGTTCTAGAATAAATTAATATGTCGTCAAGGTATATTATGACACAAACGTCTATCAGGTCATGAAAGATCTCATTTATAAAAAACTGAAAAGTTGCCGGAGCATTACTCAGACCAAAAGGCATTACATTATATTGGAAAAGGCCATATCTGGTCCTGAATGCCGTTTTCCATTCGTGACCTTCTTTAATTCTAATCAAATTATAAGCTCCCTTTAAATCTAATTTGGTGTAAATAGTTGCACCAGTTAGACGTTCCAAAAGTTCAGGTATTAAAGGTAACGGGTATCTGTTTTTTATTGTGATGTTATTTAAAGCTCTATAATCAATAATAGGTCTTATGGTACCATCCTTGTTTCTTACTAGAAACATACCTGCAGCTGCAGGGGATGTGGAGTGTGAAATAAATCCCTTACGTAAATTTTCGTCTAAGTAGTTTCTTATATACTGGAGTTCCTCTTGAGAGAGGGGATAGATCTTACCATGAGGGATTTTGGAACCAGGTATTATATCGATAGGACAGTCAAACTCCCTATGAGGTGGAAGGTTTTCTGCCTCTTTTAAATTAAATACATCTGCCAAATCCTGATAACACGAGGGTAAACCAATATCAAGTGACGCTATGGTTTGATGTGGATAACAAGTTTGGGAACAAAAAGCAGAATCTAATGTTACCTTATTTGAAACCCAATTTATGTGAGGGTTGTGTTTCTTCAACCAAGGATAGCCTAGGATGAGAGTATGCTGATGAATGGTTATGAGATCAAAAGATAAATATTCAGTGTGTCCCTGCAATGATGTTACAAGCAGGGGAATAGTATGATGTGTAATAGGTCCTTGTTCTATTAATGAACCATCTATCAGCTTAATAGATACAGGATTTTGTTTACAAATAGTAGGTATTCGATTTTTATTTACATAAGTGGAATCAATGTAATTTCCGGATGCTCCTGAATCAATTAATGCCTTGGTTTGGATATTTTTCTGGTCCCACTGTAAAGAAATAGACAAAGTCATGTGTGTATCATTAGCTATGCTGTAAATAAAGTCACTGGTTTTTTTCTTACCATTCTTTTGTTTTTTCAACAAAGGACAAGTAGATACTACATGTTCTTTTTGAGCACAATATAAACAGAGATTTTCCAACCTCCTTCTAATTTTTTCCTCTGGTGGCAGAGGTCCTCTAAGTACACCAATCTCCATAGGGGTAGCACTGCCATGAGCTTTGTCATGACTTGTTGTGACTTGGTAAGGTCTTCTATATGAGGTATCATTAGAGGCCTTTTCTGCCCTCCTTTCTCTCAAACGACGATCTAAAGATGTACTTAATTTAATAAGACCATCAAGGGTATCTGGGATCTCAAGACGTGAAAGTTCATCTTTGAGTGTTTCAGATAAACCTAAACGATATTGATTTTTCAAACTGATTTCATTCCACTGAGAGTCCTCTGCCCACATCTGAAACTCAGTGGTATAATCCTCCACATTTCTCTTACCTTGTTTTAAAGACCTCAATCTCATTTCAGCATTTATTTGAGAATTTGAGTCTTGATATAGACTAGTTAAAGCAGAAAAAAATCTTGTAATGAATCCAGGATATTGTTATTGTTTTCAAAAAACCTATTAGCCCAAGTCCTGGGTTCACCTTGTAGGAAAGATATTGTGGTACAAACTTTAATCCGCTCAGTATGATAAGTCTTAGGTCTAAGAGAAAATAATAAATTACAGGCATTCTTAAATTCCCTGAACTCAGAACGTTTCCCTGAAAAAGGTTGTGGATAATTAATATGAGGTTCAGGTGGGTCATGAGGCTTTTGTGTAACAAAATCTTTAACTATAGTTTTCAGTGCAGCATTTTCAGTCTGCACTTCTGTCACAGCTCTTGCTAAATAATCAAGTTTAAGGTAAACATTATTAAACTCCTTTTTTATTTCATTAGGATCCATAATGTTTAATTAATTCAAAATTCGGTTTTTTTTTTGGGCCTGATTATTATGTGGTATTCTGAGCTTCGTATTTAAGTAAACAAGTATTTGCACATTGGTTATAAATGTTAGCTCTAAAATTAGAGCTTGTTGCTCTTTTTTGTAGTAATCAGAAAACAACTTCTATGTAGCCTGATTAAACAATATGAGACATTTAATATATGATGAATTTGTATATTAACTACTGACTTAAGTGTTAATAAATATAAGGAATATTTAATATAATATATATCTTATGTTCAAGATATATATATATAACCGGAGGCCACAGATGAAAAAGAAATACTGACAAGCTCAGAATCTGAATTGGTAGAAACAAATGATTCTTCTTACTTCACGCAATCACACACAGCCTAAAATATTTACAAGTTCAGACATTCCACAGACATACAATGTTTGTTCATATTGGATGTTGCAGGTAATAGGAGATGCCCAATAATTCAGTATGGTAACAAAAACAAGCAGGTAAGAAGTTTAAAGGCTTTAGCATTGTTCGTATACGTTACCACCTTGAGGACCGTGATATTTCTGTTACCGCATTGGAAGATCCGTGTTTGGAGAGGCAGCGTGTGTGAATGCGGCTTACTTCCGGGTAGCGGTGAAAAAGTAGATCCGGCCGTTGAATGATCCAAAGTCGGTAATGACAAAGTAACGATTTGAGCATAAGAGATTCAAGACGCAGCTAGAGTAAACAAAGTAAACCACCTTGCACAGAATACAAGCAATAGGAGACCTGAGATAAGGAAAGCTACACCAGAGTAGCTAAGACTTCAATAATCAGGCAGTAAATGAGTGTTACAGGTAGTCCTTATATAGGGTGGAGACCAAATAGGAGGGGTTATAGTTAAAGGTATACCACACACCTCTACACTGGTACCCAAACTTCATTAATTCAATCATACTTGAGTATGCAGGGGGCACAGGGGCCACTGGTTTCGTATTGCGAAAAATATTCGTAAACCGAGGGGGGCAAACCGGCATTTTGTTTCGTATTGCGAAAAAAATTCGTAAACCGAGGGGGGCAAACCGGCATTTTGTTTCGTATTGCGAAAAAAATTCGTAAACCGAGTCAAATTTTCTTCAAATTTCGATTTCGTAAACCGAAATTTCGTATACAGAGTCGTGCGTAAACCGGGGCCTCACTGTACTATCTTCCGTAGGAATAGTAGTACGTTTAGCAAGAGTAGAAATAGCCCCATCAACTTTGGGGATCTTTTCCCAAAACTCTAAAGTAACTGCTGGCAAAGGATACAATTTTTTAAACCTTAAAGAAGGAATAAAAGAAATACCAGGCCTATTCCATTCCTTAGAAATCATATCAGAAATAGCATCAGGAACTGAAAAAACCTCTGGAGTAACCACAGGAGGTTTATAAACAGAATTTAAACGTTTACTAGTTTTAATATCAAAAGGACTAGTTTCCTCCATATCCAATGTAATCAACACTTCTTTTAACAAAGAACGAATATACTCCATTTTAAATAAATAAGAAGATTTGTCAGTGTCAATATCTGAGGTAGGATCTTCTGAACCAGAAAGATCCTCATCAGAGCAGGATAATTCAACATGTTGCCTGTCATTTGAAATTTCATCATCTTTATGAGAAGTTTTAAAAGACATTTTATGTTTATTAGAAGGCGGGATGGCAGACAAAGCCTTCTGAATAGAATCAGAAATAAATTATTTTAAATTTACAGGTATTCTCCATATATTTACTAGCTGATAGTTTGGGCCTACAATGTTATGTTATTTATATTCTACATAAAAATGTATTGCTATAGGGGGCGTGTCCGAACAGCGACTGTGGACGGTCGCATCTTCTTGGTGCTCCAGCTGAATATCCAACAAACCGACGGTGTAGGATAACTAACACAGTGACTTAATGCATATAATGACCAGTGCTGCTGGTTCAGAGATCGGAATATAAAAATTTCAGTCAGTAGCTGTATTTTTGAAGCCGGAGCGCAGGAACGGGCAGTAAAGGTCTGGAGCGGTGGCTCACGACAGACATCGCTACCCCCTCGGTTTCCCGAGGTTACTTGTCAGGACTGGACATAGAAAACTAATCCACACTCTCACGGCTCTACAAAGCAAGCAGACTCTTCCTGACATAGGGAGCTCAAGCTTACCAGGACAATTGCCATTACACAACAAACATGGCCGCCGAGACGGAATCTAGCTACACATCTCGTATAGACAGCATCCTGGAAAGGATAGAACTTCGCTTTCGAGACCTAATGCAAAGGGCTCCATGGGACTATCTCATAAATTTACAACAGTACAAGCCCAATACAGGGACTAAGCCAGAAGAGACAAAGGTAAAAAGTGTGGTGGACGGGGCCATGGCAAAGGGCGTCCCTGTGGTCTCCCCCCACATAAGCAGCAAAGAGCCTATCCCTGATACAGCAAAACCTTCACTAGTCATGCCACGAGTGAAGTCGTCTCAAATGAAGCCTAGACCACAACCAACCGAAACACAACAATTTACCAACCCGACACTGCAGGATGTCCCGTTGTCTAAGCGAAAGCAGGCGGATGGTGCGTGTCCCACAGCGGCTCCAGCTTATCCTAGGAAGCTCAATATCTCAACCCGCGCAATGCCGATGCCTAGCACGCTCTATATAGAGGAAAAATCTACCCAAAAGATCAAAATAAATTCATGGTATGCTATGCCTGCAGATAACACCCGATATAAAACTTTAGAGATTTTGCACCTTCAGACAGATGGGCTTATCTGCCTAGAGGAAGGGAGCTCCAATAAACACTCTAACACGGATCCTTGCTGGGACTTTCTAAAACCAGCCTGAATAATGCTTGATACTGTTATATATATTATATCACTGTTTACTTAGATTAGGTAATTGTTTCTTGTTTTAATAGGAGCTCTTCTTATAAAGAGCCTGTACGATTATAAGATTTTGGAGTGTGCTTAGGAGTTAGTATTCCTCTACTTGTATAATGTTCTGAATCACTTGGTTTCAAGCCCTCCTGTTGTTGTATTAAAAAGGATGTAGATAAGCTTTAAAAGTACACGCACACGGATATCTTGAAAGAAGCACAGTAATAGCATTAATACCCATTTATAATTTTATATGTTTCCTACGGGGTTCAGGGGGTGGCTCCTAGGGGGACATAACCTTACATCTGAAAAAGGGAAATTTATTATGCACCTAGCCTCAGTTCTTGAAAGAGAAAAGATAGCAAGGTGGGTCGTCCATGTGTGGTCTGTGGCCGGGACCGGAGATGGGGAGCCCAGTTTATTCTATAAAAAGGCAATACCAAGAACTTAGCAATAACAAAAGGTTTTTAATTGTGTGCCGTGTGCTTTATGTATCAAGGTTTGTATCGTATTTCTATGACCAAGAGAGGGATGTATATCAACATATTAAGAGTATATGTTTACAGCCATCTAAGACATAAAAAAAGAAAAAAAACATGTTTATCTGCTTTACCAAGTTGTATAAGTTTATAAATGATAGTTGCTTATCTTTGAGAGTGTTGTACTAATATAGTAACCAGTCCTGATTCCTGCATCCATCTTTTTACTTATTAGAAACGAGTAGTTTCTTCATATTTTGTTTATATTTTCATGTGATGCAGTTTGCTCCTATGTAAACTTTTATTTTTGTTTTATGCTGCACATTAACCCCTTTGGTATCTCTTTTAAGCTCTAGAACATATCCAAAAGTGATCTGCATCACTGTTTTTGGGGACAAAAAAAAAAAAAGGAGGACTTTCAATATTGATGCATGACTATAATCAGATATGTTATGTTTAACTGTTCTTTTGCATTTACTACTATATAAAGTGTATGTATCCCATTTCCTCAATAAAAATATTTAAAAAAAAAAAAATGTATTGCTATAAAAATTGGTATAGGACTGTACAATTATTATAAATAATCTCAGGATCTATCCTACCCTGTCCCCTTCCCATCTCCTTACTACTCCCGTCCCTTCCCTCCCATTGTCCCCAACATTTGTTCATGCTTAGCTCTAACTCAGGTTTGTGTGCCTTGTGAAACGTTCTCTAAGTCTCATATATGTTAACATTTCCAACATTCTGTTTTATATTTTTCCCTTTTTTTTCTTTTTGTTGTTATTATTTGAGTCACTCCATATCACCACTGAGGCAGTTTATGTCACTGGTTCTTTACTTGTATTGTTTGTTCAAATGCTGAATATAAAGCAACATAATCTATGCGCTGAAAATGAAACTGGCCTGGTCCGTGCCCCCCCCCCCCCCCCAGACCGGTGAGAGCATTGGTTGGCTTTTGGATGTCTACAGGTACCATACTAGCGAAATTTTCCCCCTTAACACACCATGTCTATAAAAATAATATCACACAACGTTAGAGGACTAAACTCTGACCTCAAGAGGAAAAAACAATCTCAGAATATAAGGCACTAAATGCACACATAGTGATGCTTCAGGAAACACATTTTACATCATCTCACACTCCCAAATACTGGGATATGGTATATTCCACACAATATCACGCTATAGGCCCCAAAAAAAATGTGGGGGCTCAGTATTAATCAATTCCTCATTGAATTTCCATGAGGATTCTGTAGTTAGAGATAGAGAAGGTAGATATTTAATAATACAGGGATCTATACAGAATACTCCAGTTCTGATAGTCAATGTATACGCTCCCAACGAGCAGCAAGCTAACTTTATTTCTAAACTGAGCAAACATTTAACATTATGGAAGAGATACAAAACCATTGTGGGAGGCGACTTTAACATTACCATGAATGACAACATAGATAGATCAAAGCAGGAGACTCTACCCACTAATTTAATTAAAAAACCAAGCAAACTCCTACATGATTTTTCTATAGATCACAATCTGACAGCTGGCGTTCACTCAACCAAGGAGTACTTGACTATACATATTATTCCCCCATGCATACATCCCATTCCAGAATAGACTATATCTTCCTGAGTCAAATTCTGGTGCATCTACTTACCAGGGCCTCGATCACAAACTGCTCATGGTCAGACCACTCTATAGTGGAAGCTACTTTGATTGGTTTGATCAATCCAAAAAGAACTAAATCATGGACTTTAAACACATCCTTACTTAGGGATGGCCCCGTACTGGATATGTTAAAACAACAAATTACAGAATTCATTGCAATTAACACTAATTCCACTCATAATCCATCTTATGAATGGGGTGCACTGAAGGCTTACATACGAGGTCTACTCATGGCCGAATCTAATAAGCAACATAAACTTAGAGAGGCAAAATTAATAAAACTAAAAACAGAGGGGAATCAACTGTGAATACATTTTGGAAACAACCCTACACGCACTATAGCTAAACAGCTCAAAGCCAAGAATGTAGAATTAGACACACTTTTAAATAAGGAAGCGTCTAGATCAATTAGGATAGTTGACTCTCAATACTACATTTATGGCAATAAGCCGGATAAGATGCTTGCTAATAAACTTAAAGAGATCATTTAAACCACAACAGTTCCACAGCTACAAGCCCCAGACAATAAGATTACCAATGACCCTCAAGACATAGCTAACCTATTTGCAGAATTCTACAACCGACTGTACAATCTACCAATGGCCAATAAAGACAGAGACAAGACCCCAGATCTAGTGTCCTTTCTTGGAGACAGCTCCTTGCCAACTATAACAGTGGAAGAACTTGACTCTTTAAATAATCCCATAATTTGCGAGGAAATTAGATTGAGCATAAGAAACCTTAAAAGTTCTAAAGCACCAGGACCCGACGGCTACTCTGGCCTCTTTTATAAAGTGTTTCAACCTTTACTGATACCGCAGCTAGCCCAGGTATTTAACTCCATGATGCAGGGTAAGGAACTCCCCAAAGAAATGCTAATGGCAAGAATCGCAGTGATCCCAAAGCCTGGGATAATTTTAGCAAACCGCCTTAACCCCCTCCTCATTAAACTAATTAATTTGACCAGGTGGGGTTTATCTCAAAAAGAGAGGCTCCAGACAACACACAAAAAATTATAGACTTAATCAATATTGCCACTGTGGGGGGAAAGCCTTCTCTGTTCCTTTCTCTGGACGCAGAGAAGGCGTTCGACAGAATCAATTGGGACTTTATGTTTGCGGTATTGGAGAAGGTGGGCATTACAGGACCATTTCAAGATGCTATCAAATCACTTTACTCATTTCCTACAGCTCATGTCAAACTTTCAGCTATCAATCCAACACTATTTATATTAATAACGGTACCCGGCAGGGATGCCCACTTTCCCCGCTCTTATTCGTGTTGAGCATTGAACCGCTTGCCATTAAAATTAGAGACAATCAGGACATCTCGGGAATCAAAGTAGGTCAGTCAGAACATAAAAAATCTCACTATTTGCCGATGACATAATCCTGACGTTAACCAAACCATTACTCTCCCTTCCACCAGTATACGCATTAATACAACGCTTTGGATCCCCGTCGGGCTATAAAATAAACAAGGAGAAATGTGAAGCCTTTGGAGTGAAGTTACCGCACCATACTAAAAAATTAATGGAACTAAACTTTTCGTTTAAATGGCCTAAGAAGTCCATTAAATACCTAGGGATTAATCTTTCTAATAACATACACTCCCTATACCAATTAAACTATCCCCCCATGTTAAAATATATCAGAGGCTTAATAGCGAAATGGACGAAACTCAAAATATCTTTATATGGGAGGATTTTGTCAACTAAAATGTCCTTGTTACCCAAACTGTTATACCTGTTCCGATCCTTACCCATAACACTTCCACTATCAGAATTACATAAACTCCAAAAAGACATTCTCAAGTTTGTGTGGCAGGGCAAACGAGCCAGGATAAACAAAAAACTTATGTGCACTACTAGAAAGGAGGGAGGAGTGGGTCTGCCAAACGTAACCCCATATTATTATTCGGCCCGCATAGCCCAAACTTTACAATGGTTTCAACCTAATAATATATCACAATGGGTACAAATTGAATCCAGCGTTATGCGCACTGCACCATTATCTAACTTATTGTGGAATAAAAAATGCGAATACATCACAATCCAGCATACTTTACACATATGGAAAACCCTAAACTCTAAATTTCCCTTACTTAATAAAAGGTCGAAGATTACACCCTTGGTAACCCAAGCCTCTTCTATTGACAAGAGTACACAACAGAAATGGGTCAATAAAAGGCTTTATAGAATAGCAAATATATATAAAGAGGATAGGATTATGTCTTACGAACAATATCAAGCCTTAGATAGCGAGGATAAAAACATCTGGTACCACTACTTACAATTAAAATCCAGAGCACAACAGGTTATGGGGAGAGAGAAAGCTCCTGTAAGCACCACATTAGAAAGGCTTTGCCTAGCTGATCACCACATTAGAGGAGGAATATCCATCCTATACACTACACTCAATCGACCACCTCAAAACAGTAAACCCCTCATGTTAAAATGGGAACAAGACAATGGAAAAACATGGTCCATTAAAACTTGGACAGAGAATCTTGCAGGTGGGTTTTCTTTCTCACAGAATGCGACACTTAAGGAAAACTTCATTAAAGTAGCCTTTAGATGGTATTTATTCCCGACTAGATCGGGGGGCGGGGGAGACCCACTGTCCAAACTCTGTTATAGAGGATGTGGAGAACTTGGGGACATACCCACACATGTGGTGGGAATGCAGATATATAAGGGAGATATGGGAACACAGCTCGGCCCTAATAAGTGAGATTTTCCAAAAGATAATTATACTAACAATGGAACAGGCACTGCTCCACTTTCCGATCCCAGGACTCACCAAACATAATAACAAACTAGTTAGGTGGATCTGCACCGTAGTCAGATTAGGTATAGCCCAATTTTGGAAAGGAATTCCTCATAGTTTTGACTTAATAAAGCAAAAGATGACATATCACTTTGATAAAGCAAGTGCTACAGTGGAATATTTAGATGATAGGGAGATTTTCCTATCACAATGGGAGCCATATATCCATTACCATGAGGCCTCAAGGAGGGAGGGGGAGGGCAGGGGCAGACTGGGCCAGATGAAGAACATATGGAATAAAGCAATATTAAACTTAGCTAAAGTTCGGAGGAGATTTTGAAGTACTTTTTTATAGATCGCTGGAGTGAGTATATTTCAGCTGTTTTATGATATAATGTACCATATTGGAGTGGACTTAATTTTTAATGAAAGATTTATTTTTTGTTGTTGGAATGTATGATCATCGAATGTTTATATGTAAAAACTTGAATAAAAAAATTTTCAACATAAAGTTACAGGTATATCTTGTGCATTAGATGTTGAGGGAACAGCAACAGGTAATGAACTACTACTGATGGATACATTCTCTGCATGTAAAAGTTTATCATGACAACTATTACAAACCACAGCTGGAGAGATAACCTCCACAAATTTACAACAAATGCACTTAGCTTTGGTAGAACTGTTCTCAGGCAGCAGGGTTCCAACAGTGATTTCTGAGACAGGATCAGATTGAGACATCTTGCAAATGTAAGAGAAAAAAACAACATATAAAGCAAAATTATCAATTTCCTTATATGGCAGTTTCAGGAATGGGAAAAAATGCAAACTGCATAGCCCTCTGATAGAGAAAAAGGCAAGAGGCATATAGGAATGGGGTCTTAAATAATGAAAATATTTGATGGCAAGTATGACGCAGGATCAGATTGAGACATCTTGCAAATGTAAGAGAAAAAAACAACATATAAAGCAAAATTATCAATTTCTTTATATGGCAGTTTCAGGAATGGCAAAAAATGCAAACAGCATAGCCCTCTGATAGAGAAAAAGGCAAGAGGCATATAGGAATGGGGTCTTAAATAAGGAAAATATTTGACGGCAAGTATGACGCACACAAACAGAAAAATATTTTTTGGCGCAATAACGTCCGGAAATGACACACTTGCGTCACAGATGATGCAACCTTGTGAAAGACTCGGCGTCAACTAAGATGCCGAAAATGACAAATTTGCGTCAACGAACGTAACTTCGCGCGAAAAAAATCTCGTGCCAAGAATGACGCAATAAACTTTCCCATTTTGCGCCCTCGTGAGCCTAATTCTGCCCGTGAATTTTAAAGATAGTCAATTTGAAAAAAGAGACTAAACCCCAGGTAAGAAATAAATTTTCCTAAAAAATGCATTTCCCAGATATGAAACTGACAGTATGCAAAAGGAAATATACTGAAAACCTGAATCATGGCAAATATAAGTACAATACATATATTTAGAACTTTATATAAATACATAAAGTGCCAAACCATAGCTGAGAGTGTCTTAAGTAATGAAAACATACTTACCAAAAGACACCCATCCACATATAGCAGATAGCCAAACCAGTACTGAAACGGTTATCAGTAGAGGTAATGGAATATGAGAGTATATCATCGATCTGAAAAGGGAGGTAGGAGATGAATCTCTATGACCGATAACAGAGAACCTATGAAATAGATCCCGTGAGGAAAACCATTGCATTCAATAGATGATACTCCCTTCACATCCCTCTGACATTCACTGTACTCTACTGTACTGGGCTTTAAAATGCTGAGAAGCGCATATCAACGTAGAAATCTTAGCACAAACTTACTTCACCACCTCCATAGGAGGCAAAGTTTGTAAAACTGAATTGTGGGTGTGGTGAGGGTTGTATTTATAGGCATTTTGAAGTTTGGGAAACTTTGCCCCTCCTGGTAGGATTGTATATCCCATACGTCACTAGCTTATGGACTTTTGCCAATTACATGAAATAAATAAGCTTCCAGTGCATCTAAAATGGCTGTAACATTCTCTTGCTGCTCTGCTGTGAGTATCAGATTGTGCTTATACACATGCCTGCATTCACTGCCTATGACTCTTCTCAGAGTTGCTGCCTTCACTGCTGCAGATTTCTCATTCAACCCTGTAGCCAGGGAATAATCTTCAAATTCAGCTCTGAAAGTTTCCCAATTGCTGCTGCAATCCCCACTGGTTCTTATTCCCTATGGGGGAGGTGTGCAATTCATGGCAGTCATATTGTCTTTAAAGGGACAGTACACTGTAAAATTGTTTTTCCATAAATGTATTTTAAATGACTTGTTATACCAACTGCAGGGTATAAAATATTTGAGAAATTGCATTTTCGGGTTTATTTGTGTATCTGAAGTAGCTGGTTTTGTGCTTTGAAACCACAGCCTATTACAATGGGTTGAGCTTCAGGTAATATCAGATCTCATAATGTTATCACTTTTATGTACACAGACTTGCTTCCTTATCTTATATTTGTCTGGAACACCAAAGCTCAATACATAGAGAGAACAATGGAAAAACATAATTTATGCTTACCTGATAAATTTATTTCTCTTGTAGTGTATCCAGTCCACGGATCATCCATTACTTATGGAATATATTCTCCTTCCCAACAGGAAGCTGCAAGAGTCCACCCACAGCAAAGCTGCTATATAGCTCCTCCCCTAACTGCCATATTCAGTCATTCGACCGAAAACATACAGAGAAAGGAAAAACCATAGGGTGCAGTGGTGACTGTAGTTCAAATGAAAAAATTACCTGCCTTAAAGTGACAGGGCGGGCCGTGGACTGGATACACTACAAGAGAAATAAATTTATCAGGTAAGCATAAATTATGTTTTCTCTTGTTAAGTGTATCCAGTCCACGGATCATCCATTACTTATGGAATACCAATACCAAAGCTAAAGTACACGGATGATGGGAGGGACAAGGCAGGTACTTAAACGGAAGTTACCACTGCCTGTAAAAAACCCTTTCTCCCAAAAATAGCCTCCGAAGAAGCAAGGTATCAAATTTGTTAAATTTGAAAAGTATGAAGCGCAGACCAAGACTCCGTCTTGTAAATCTGTTCAACAGAAGCCACATTTAAAAAAGGCCCAAGTGAAAACCACAGCTCTAGTAGAATGAGCTGTAATCCCTTCAGGAGGCTGCTGTCCAGCAGTCTCATAAGATAAATGAATTATGCTTTTTAACCAAAAAGACAGAGAGGCTGCTGAAGTCTTTTGACCTCTCCTCTGTCCAGAATAGACAACAAACAAGGTGAACGTTTGATGAAAACTGTAGTAGCTTGTAAGTAAAACTTTAAAGCACAGAGGGGGGCGGAGCCGACTGCCGACATGGACGGTCGCAACTAAACTGAGCTCCGTGTTAAGTGAAGCTAGGGAGCACCTATAAAGTATGCCAAACTAAGAGAAACATACTCAAACTTGCTCCGTTACACAGCACGTCTGCCAGTGGCACAGCTTAAGCGACAATTGTGACTCAGCATCGGCCCTAAGATCAAGTTCTTTGAAAACATCGGAAAGTTCCGGCATCAGCCGGCCTGGGCCTTAAAACAACGTTTACCGGGCGGACCGCTGCAAATGAGATCCTCACTGAGGTAATTAAACACCCACCGCACCGAGCATAGCATACTATTCAGAAGCTGAGATACTAAATAAAACACACAGCAACAGATAAGCCACCACTGCAGGCCTTATTAAACGAAGCGCGCAGTGCGCGCGAACAACAGAGGAGCCTAATCACTTACGCACATTTGCCTAAAATAAAGCATCACAACATTTACTAGCCACAACACTAGTGAGGGCTAATTGGACTTACGATTCAAAAGCTTTCCTAACGGACTTCACATACCGCAGAAACTAAGGGCCAAAACCGCCATTAACCCCTCGTGCAGGGCTGCTCTTATTGCAATACGCATCTGGCTCACACGCTACAGACATCAAACGTACTAACCCCTTTAACTATAACTTAAAGCTTCAGATATCATCCCACATGGCAGCCAGAAGACAATTAAAAGGGGATAAAATGCTGAAAACTCCTTCTAACACGGGGTCCAAACTTAATACTTATTTCAAGGCATTAAGCCCATCACAAGGCCCAGATACAGATTCTGAACAAGATTCCACTACGACTGTAAACTCTGCTGAGAACCCAGATAGCCATAATGCTCCACTTACTAAAGCAGACATCAATTCCTTACCAACTAAGGAAGACTTCACTGCATTGATTCAACATGTGGGGAAAATTCTAAAGGAAGGACTTGCAGAAGTCAAAAAAGAAATAGCAGAGCTTGGAGAAAGAATGGAATACTTAGAGGAGCAGGCTAATGATACTAATAACACTATAGATGAACACTCACGATGCCTCTCCATTCATGACATCCAACTACAACAACTTAAAAGCCAGCTTGAAGACTTGGATAACAGAGGAAGGAGGCAAAATCTGCGAATCAGAGGAGTGCCAGAGAGCATTACAGGAGAGCATATACCTCAATACCTGCAGAATTTGTTCAAGTTCCTGACAAACGACCCCACTTCCTTACCTCTTCAACTAGATAGGGCCCACAGGGCCTTGAGGCCTAGACCAAAAGATTCGGAACCTCCCAGAGACATTGTTTTAAAATTCCACAAATACCAAGACAAGGAGGTAATAGCCCAAGCAGCCAGGAAAATCTCCCCAATCACTTTTGAAGGGAAGCAAATCCAGATATATGCAGACCTGAGCCCGGTTACCCTGGCCAACAGAAGAGAGGCAAAATACTTAACAGAACATTTGCGTGATCACGCCATCCAATACCGGTGGGGCTACCCATTTAGTATCAGAGTTAACAAAGACAACAAAATAATCACATATAAAGAACCAGGAGACCTGGAGGAATTTTGCACAGCCCTACGCATACCAACCCCTAATTTGCCAAGATGCAATGACAAGAATTCACCACCCATGGATGATTCTCACCCACCTCAACCCCAACGCTCACAATGGCAGAGGTTTAACAGAAAGAGACAGAGATTTCCACCCACTCCCTCTCTCATGAAGGACACTTGAAGGAGCACAAGCAACCCATTGGAGAGTCCCTTTGGAGCTTTGTGAGACAATCTTTTGAATGACTTTAGCGTCACTTTATAAGTTATAGTGAAGTTTTCATAAATCACAGTTTTATTTGGCTCTACTATTTACAGGTTGATTGTTTGAATATGTACCCTTTATTTAACCTCTTAGGAGGTCCGCAAAGCTACTATATGAAGAAATATAGTATACCTTAGGGTAAATATACAGAAATAGGCTATATCAGATATCATATGAATGTTTCAAGCACTCCCTAGCTAAACTGTGTTCGGTTTCATGTTTATTTTCCCCCATACAGCCAGGGCGACCTATAGCCTGGCTCAATGTTTGTTCCCTGTTTCTTGTTTCTTGTTAGTCATTGTTTTGTTTATTATGTTTGTTACTGCATGTACAATAACGATTTTTGTCACCATAGATACAGAAGGTAGCTTATGCCAATCAGTTCGGGTCTGCCATGTACACAGAAAGAATGACATCACTAATAGGGTTCAGAAAAACTCTGCGACTCACGATATAACCCACATGCTCTCTCACGACGCTCCTGACCACCTTATCTTATCGACAGGACTACTCTGCTCTCTTATAAGGTACCCTTCATTCTATCTCAGTCGCCTCTTCAACACTACACCATTTTTCAACATTAAACATGTCCTCACACCAACTTAAACTTTTATCACAAAACTGCAGGGGCCTTAACTCACCCACCAAGAGGTCAATTGCATTAAATCACTTCAGGAAGCATAAAGGAGACATAGTCTTCGTTCAGGAGACCCATTTTTTGGGGCGAGACCCCCCAAGATTTTCGTCCCCAGAATACCCTGTAGGGTTTTTCAACTCCCATCCCCTAAAGAAAGTAGCAGGAGTAGGAATCCTATTCCATAAAAACACTCATTTCCAACTTACTAATAAATTTGAGGACCCGGAGGGGAGAATCCTGATCCTCACAGGGCTTCTCTTTAACACGCAAGTGACCCTTGCATGCTTGTATGCCCCTAACACGGGCCAGCTTAGATTTCTAAGAGGAGCCAGTAATAAAATCTTAGAACTACAATCAGGCGCAGTGGTGGTAGGAGGTGACTTAAACGTAACACTAAACCCAAAGATAGATAGTTCATCCAACAAAAAGACCTGTAGTAACTACAACCCTCAAAATATAATTGACTGCCTGCGGGTAAATACCTTAGTCGATATCTGGAGACTGCAACACCCACAGAAAAAAGAATTCACACACTACTCACATACACAAAGATCCTTTTCAAGGATCGATTATTTCCTTGTAGACCATAATACCATGTCATTAGCATCACACACAGAATTCTATACGGCAGCATGGACGGATCACTCGACGATTAGTCTAGAACTGGACTGGGTAAATAAACCTCTACGACATACTGTATGGAGACTAGATGACTCATTACTACATGATCCAGACTTAGGGCTCCATGTACGAAGCAGCGAAAGCTGCTCCGGAGCCTTTGCGGGGCAGGTTCGCATATGCGAGCCTGCTTCCCGCAATGTAAGAAGCAGCGGTCATTAGACCGCTGCTTCCTACACCCTACGCCACCTCTTAGGTGGCGAAGCAAAATCACCGAGAGCTCGCTCGCTCTCGGTGATTGACAGCCCCTTCAGTCGCGTGATTGGTCGCGCGACTGAAGGGGCGGGCATTACACACTCCGCTGAGTGTGTAATGGTACATACGGGCAAGCGGATCAATAGATCCGCTGCCCGTGTGTAGCGGAGGCGGGCGGACAGCTTCGCGAGTTAAGAAGCTGTCCGCCCGCCTCTTAGTACATGGAGCCCTTAGTCACCAAACTTAAACAAACAATAGAAGAATATTTCAGACACAATACTAACTCTGTAGACAACTTCAGTACGTTATGGGAAGCCCATAAGGCAGTTGTTAGGGGCAGCTTTATACAGCTCAGCGCAAGGAAAAGAAGGGCCCAAAACTTAGAATACAATAACCTCACCCGACATTTGCAACTAGCAGAAAACGCACACAAACTTAACCCCGGCAGTGATACGACACTAGATAATCTAACGGCCGCTAGGAGCGCAGTTAACAACTACTTACAAAGAGCAGCACATAAAAGAGCCCTTGCCCTTAAAAAAGTATATTTTCACGGAGGCAATAGATCTGGCCCTCTGTTAGCCAGAGCCCTACGTAAGAAAGCTTCAACGAACCATATACTATTAAAGATACGGACGGACACACAATACATGATAGCCCAAACATTGCTGAAACTTTTAGGAAATATTATGAACATATTTATAATCTATCGACTACCAAATCACCCCCGAATAAGCAAGATATAATAGCCTACTTAGACTCGATATCAGTTCCCTCGCTCTCCGAACAACAAAGGCAGAGCCTAGACTCACCGATTACTGCACATGAAATTCTGAAAGCCATATCAGACCTGCCATCCGGGAAAAGCCCTGGTCCGGACGGCCTTACAAATAAATATTATAAGACATTCAAAGATCTACTAGTCGCTCCCCTTCTATCCCTGTTCCACACTTTGGATGAGGAAGGACACCTCCCAATGCTAATGAAAGAAGCACATATCTCAGTAATCCCTAAAGCTGGAAAAGATCAAGACTCCCCATCTAATTTTAGGCCCATTTTGCTTTTAAATACTGATCTTAAAATCCTTGCCAAAATTATAGCATCACGCATAAACCCGATCCTACCAACACTTATACACGCTGATCAGACGGGGTTTGTGGGGGGGAGAGAGGCAAGAGACAACACTATCAGGGCACTCCAGCTGATGGAATTCGCAAAAGCCAATAACATTAAAACAGTCTTCCTATCCACAGACGCCGAAAAGGCTTTCGACCGTCTAAATTGGGATTTTCTTTTCTCCACATTGCAAAAATTTGGGTTTGGGGCCACAATAATTAATAGAATCGAGGCATTGTACCTCTCACCAACTGCAAAAGTTAGGATAAACGGCCTCCTTTCAGATAACCTTAACATAAGTAATGGGACAAGACAGGGTTGCCCTCTTTCCCCCATACTGTTTGTCCTCAGCATTGAAATGTTGGCAGCACGTATTAGAGAAAACGAGCAAATAGTAGGGATACCTTTAGGGGGTAATAACTACAAAGTGTCTCTTTATGCAGACGATGTCCTCTTGTCTCTCGCCTCTCCACTTACCTCCCTAGAAGCAGTCACACACGAATTCAAAAAGTTTGGAGACCTTTCCTATTTTTCTATAAACTACACCAAATCTGAATTGATGAATATTAATCTCCCTAAATCTGACTTAAACATACTTGTAAGTTGCACTCCCTATAAACTACAAACCACTGCATTAAAATACCTAGGAACTCATCTCACACCAAACCACAGATTACTATTCCAACTTAACTATTCAAACTTACTCAATTCCACACAAACAGAACTAAATTCATGGTCCAAAAAACCCTTCTCGTGGTGGGGCAGAATCCAGACGCTAAAGATGACTACGTTACCTAGAATCCTATATATCATGCAGGCAGTTCCTATTAAGGTACCCACTCCGTTCCTTTGTAGATTCCAGAACATCCTAAACAAGTATATATGGGGTACGGTCAAACCAAGAGTTAGCAAAACGACACTGTACAGGCAGCAGGGAGAGGGTGGTCTGGGACTCCCCTGTCTAGACGTCTATTATAAGGCGATTAGTCTCCAGAGAATACTCGACTGGCACAGGAATTCTATGACCAAAGCCTGGGTGTCCATAGACTCACATATCTTACGAATCCCGAATGCTGGAACTTTATGTTGGCTACCTCCATCCTATAGAAGTGACATAAAAAGCATATACCCCCTCTACAGTAGTGTTTTTGAAAACTGGAACAAAATCACCAAAACCCAACCTCACATTTCCACCTATAGATCCCCTATGTCGCCTATGTCTCCAAACGCTGAGTTTCTAGGTGGTTTAGATTTCACAAAGCCCACAGCATCACACCCAGAAGTAGGATACACAATTCCCATACATAAACTGTTGACAGGCAAAAGAGTGAAAACGCGCCAAGACCTACAACAATACCTGAACGGGGCATTTTCTAGCTGGCTCAAACACAAACAACTAACACACCTACTGGACACATCTGAACACAGTTCTGACTGGACTAGACCACTAACACCCTTTGAAACAAGCTGCTCAACTCATAATACACTTAGACACTCCCTATTACTAGCCAAGTCTATCTTACTGACTCAACACACAACAGACTTACCGACTTTCACAAACAAATGGCACTTAGAACTGAAAACTGAATTAGACAGGCAGACATGGAAGTACATCTTCCGCTGCACCAAAATTTCATCCACCTCAACAAAGATGATAGAACTGAATTATAAAGTCTTATCAAGATGGTACCTTACACCCACTAGGTTAAAAAGTATATACCCCACCATCTCAGACAAATGTTGGAGGGGTTGTGAGCAAAAAGGAACAATGCTACATATGTGGTGGGATTGTCCTGTTATACACCCCTTCTGGCTCCACGTTGAATCCCTGATACAAATTATTCTTAACTCCCCCTTTCAACTAACTCCTACCATAGCAATACTGAACCTGTTGCCCAGGAAAGTAGACTATTTACACCAACGTCTGATGCAATTCACCATCAATTCGGCTAAAACACTAATTGCTAGAAAGTGGAAGAGCACAGCAGCCCCCACATGGAAGGAGCTAATAACTCACACCGACGACACACTAGTAATAGAAGAATATGGCTTCTTCAAAACCCAAAGACTTGACACTTTCCTAGATATAAAATTCCTTTGGGACTCCGCCAGACCTGTGTTTATGGCTCAGACCCGAGACAAACCAATGTAGCAGGATAAAAAGAAATGTTTTGCTTTATACTGTATTATTTTTCCTCTTAGCGTACTTTTAATTTCCTGGTTGGCAATGGGAGGCCTTCATCTTCAAAAGGACTAAAACACAAACTTGTGACAATTTTGATCATTGTAACAAAAAAATACTGTAACAGACACGTTATTGTAGTGTTTATTGTACTGTATTGTTTGTTTGTTTAAAACACTAATAAAAATGATTTATTAAAAAAAAAAAAAAAAAAAAAAAAAACTTTAAAGCACAAACCACGTCCAATATTGTGTAATAGACGTTCCTTCTTTGAGGAAGGATTAGGATACAAGCATGGAACAACTATCTCTTGAGTGATGTACTTGTTAGATACCACCTTAGGAAAAAACCCAGGTTGGTACGCAGGACTACCTTATCCGTACGAAGGACCAGATAAGGAGAATCACATTGTAACACAGATAACTTGGAGACTCTACGAGTCGAGGAATTAGCTACCCAAAAGGAACTTTCCAAGATAAAGATTGATATCTATGGAACAAAAAAAGGTTCAAACGGAACTTCTTGAAGAACCTTAAGAATCAGGTTTAAGCTCCATGGCGGAGCAACAGTTTTAAACACAGGCTTGGATCTAACCAAAGCCTGACCAAATGCCTGAACGTCTAGAATACCTGCCAGACGCTTGTGCAAAAAAAAATAGACAGAGTAAAAATCTGTCCCCTTTTAAGGAATTAGCTGACAACCCTTTTCTCAAAAACATCTTGGAGAAAAGATAATATCCTGGGAATCCAGACTTTACTCCATGAGTAACCCTTGGATTCATAACAATCAGATATTTACACCATATCTATGTTCAATTTTCCTAGAGACAGGCTTTCATGTCTGTATTAAGGTATCAATGACTGACTCGGAGAAGCCATGCTTTGATAACATCAAGCGTTCAGTCTCCAGGCAGTCCATCTCAGATTGATTCTATTTAGATGGTTGAAAGGACCCTGAGGTAGAGGGACCTGTCTCAGAAGCAGAGACCGTGATGGAAAGGATGACATGTCCACCAGATCTGCATACCAGGTCCTGCGTGGCTACGCAGGCGCTGTCAAAAACACCAAAGCCCTCTCCTGCTTGGTCTTGACCTCCGGAGGAAATCCCACTCCCCCGGAAGAAAAGTCTGACGACTTAGAAAATCCACCTCCCAGTTCTCAACACCTGGGATATGGATAGCTGATAGACAAGAGTGAGTCTCTGTCCAGTGAATTATTGTAAGACTTCTAACATCGCTAGGGAACTTCTGTTCCCCCTTGATGGCTGATGTAAGCCACAGTCGTGTATATTGTCCGACTGAGTATGATGTACCTCAGAGTTGCTAACTGAGGCCAAGTCTGAAGAGCATGGAATATCACTCCCAGTTCCAGAATATTTATTAGAAGGAGGGTCTCCTCCTAAGTCCACTATCCCTGAGCCTTCAGGGAGTTCCAGACTGCATCCCAACCTAAAAGGCTGGCATCTATTGTAACAATTGTCCCATCTGACCTGCGGAAGGTCATACCCTTGGACAGATGGACCCAACATAGTCACCAGAGAAGAGAATCTCTGGTCTCTTGGTCCAGGTTTAACAGGGGGACAAATCTGAGTAATCCCCATTCCTCTGACTGAGCATGCATAGTTGCAGCGGTCTGAAATGTAGACGTGCAAACGGTACTATGTCCCTTGCCGCTACCATTAAGCCGATTTCATTCATGTACTGAGCCACCGAAGGGCGCGGATGGGATGAAAAAACACGGCAGAAATTTAGAAACTTTGACAACCTGGACTCCGTCAGGTAAATTTTCATTTCTACAGAATCTA